>NW_026652279.1:131146970-131304046 GCF_009828535.3 Hylobates moloch
TCTTTCTTTCTTTCTTTCTTTCTTTCTTTCTTTCTTTCTTTCTTTCTCTTTCAATTTAGGAGGCAACAATTATGAATGGAAGTTGAAGAGGAGAACTCACACAACACAAATGCATTGTTATACAGATCAAATTTAGGAAGGGGTACTCAAGAAAGTTGAGGAGCTACAATTTGATTCCCTTAAAGACAGTACAACATTTTTAGCACCAGAAGAGTCTTCCTGTGCCTCTAAGGATATGCAGACACCAGTGTGAAAAATTCTAGTCTGAAGGACAATCCCAGGAATAATAATAGCTAACCCTTTATAAGCTCCTAATATGTGCCAGATACTTTAGATGTTTTTTATCAGCCTCACAACAGTCTCATGAAAGAGATACTATATTTCTAATGCGTAAGTTTAGGTTTACATTCGCATGAATTTTATGTGATCCTACAAAAATATAACAAGGTCAGAGGATTCCAAACCCTCCATTATCTCCACTTTTTGAAGCTGCCACTCATTTAAATTATAGTTAAGGTGTTTGGACTAATTTTCCTAAATTTGGTCCAGAATTGTGTACAGTGGTAAATAAATGCTTTCAATGTATGTTTTAAACGTAATCTACGAGTATAATGTGCTGAAGAGGATCAAGATGTCTACTTAACCAAAACATAGACTGCAATTCTCAGTGGTGATCTCATTTAGTTGACTTTGAGGTGGAATTATTTTATGCATCAGTATAGATTCTCTGATATTTTACTTATTTATCTTAAAAAATTCTGGCATTTGTCATGTAATGGGAGTTAGTCTTGTTTTGTTTTTTATGCACTTTTCCTAGTGTACAGAACATCTAGACAAGAACATGCATGAAATATCTAACTTGTAGGTTCTAGGGTAATTGATTATGTTTTTTGAGAAAGTTGTTTCCCCCAAAGTATTTGTATTAAACTCCTATATATGTATAAGCTAAGAAAAAGTAAACTAGGAGATGCTATTTGAATTCAGAAGATATTCACAATTTGTAAATATGTGGCTTTCACAAACTATTTTTACTATATATACAATATATTATATATAATATACATATGATATACATGTATTAAAATATACATGTTTTAAAAATATGTACAGGCATACATATTTTTATACTTGTTCAATTTTAAAAGCAATTTTGAGTGAATAAATTGCCCTACGTATGTAAACCACCTCTGATCATCTTTATGCCTACCATTGACTGCTCAGCTGTTAAAATAACAGAGACAAAACATTCTCAGTGGAAGCGCTAGAGCTAATAAAGAACCAATCCCCAAAGCATTGACTCAGGTGAAACATTTTGAAGGTTCAGGAAAGGCAACAAAAGCCTTGTCTCCTCACATTGACCTTCCATTTGAGGTAATCTAATACGCCCTGCTCACGGCAGGGACATCCTGCAGTTAAAGGCAAAGAGGATATCCTTCTGGCTGCTCCATTTTTGTGTGTGTTAAAAGAGCTTCTTTGTCTAACCATAACAAGATCAGCAATAAATAAATAATCTAGGTAAATGGACATTTGATAGCACCAAAGAGAGCTCCACATAGAAATTTAAAACCATCACAAATCACTATTGCTTCATCATGTTATAAAAGGTGTATTTATAACTGAATTTTTTTTAAAAAGGCCCTGGATGATATAAAATTACTACTACTATACCCATTGTTTTTAGACATTATTAGTTCAACTCTAAAAATAGTACTACATATAGTTAACTTAGGAAAGATAACACAATTTTTAGCAATTCAGTTTTAAGAGCTCAGAAATACAGTGTGATTTTACAAGGTTCTAATTTGTATTTATACGTTACATTTATTTATGTGTTACATAAGAAACAACACTGGATTGAGCGTAATGTATTTGGATTCTTATCCTAAAGCTGTCACTAGTTTACTCTGCTATTGAATACATTACTTAACCCATTTGGGTCTGTTCCCTCATGAGTAAAAGTAAGACGACATATATTTATAAGGCTACTAATAAAGGCCCAGAATTTTGCAATGGCTAGAAATTCAAAGGTGATTGAGAAAGAGTTGCTGTCAATTTAAGAACTGTGTGTGTGTGTGTGTGTGTGTGTGTGTGTGTGTGTGTGTGTAACAGAGGGGGAAAGAGAGAGACAGACAATGCAAATGATGAAGAGGCAAAATCTGAACCATATGTTAAAGGATAAAATCTAGTGAAAAGAGAAAGCAAAGTACACATTTAAAAAAGACAAATAGAGGACTAAAAGTTGTTAGAAAACTATGCAGTTGGACTATTTTTCTATGATTTATCAATGTTATAAAATGTGTATGCTCCTTCAATTTTATGCTTAAAAGTGTTCTAAATAAAAATAGTTATTGACTTTATGCCCTGAATTGTGAGCTTCAGGTGCATCACAATGTGACTCAACAAATTCTGAGTTTAGAGTTTAGTAAAGATACATTCTCAAATACAAAAACAAATATGAAATACTAAATGCAGAATGAGAACAGAATGATTTAGGATTTTTTAAATATTAAAATAAAATATTATCGTATTTTTGGCTGTTTTTAAAAGTATAACATTTTAAAAGTAGATAAATAGAATTAATTCTCCTTTACAAATATTATATTTCTGAGCACTGATCTGGAAAAAGATAGACAAAGTAAGAAGCCATGGAGATACAGTGACCACTTTGGTGCCAAAAAAATATATCACTGAAGAGAACCATAGGAGCGTAAATCCCTTTAGAACCAGTTAAAAGTGAATGTTGTTTTTTTCCCTTCATCCATGAGTCCCAACACAGCCTACCTTTCTTCCAGATAGAACTATGCAGTCACAAAACCAAGGCAAGATATGAATACAAATATAACTTCTATATTGTAGTAGTGTGATATGATTGCATTTCATAAAGCAAAGGGGGAGAAAACTATAACAAAAGGTGATATTGCTTTTCTACCATGACAATTACTACCCTCTCAAATGTCCTTTAATATCACCTAACAGAGAGCATTTTGAAGTGCAAAATATAAGTTTTTTTTTATGAACTGAACAAAAACGTTGTTTGTCAGCTTGGAGCATAAAACCTCTTTATGCAGCCTGCATCCTGTGAGTGAGAAACAAATGTTTATTGTCTTAAGCCTCTGAGATTTGGTGATTTATTAAGTAGCTTTATCACTGAACAAGCTGACTATAGACAACCTGAAATATTTAGAATTGGTTCTGGAGCTACTCCATGCACAGTGAATTTTTAGAGGCTGGAGTTACTGTGGCCATGTTACACAATGGCAAAGGATTTGGTAAACCTATTGTCTGAGAAAAGTTGAGAGGCCAAACATATTTAATGAATTCATACCCATGGTTGAAGAAATTCCTAAAAGAAAGTTACTTGAAGTAGTTGTGTTTTATTAATTCCATTGCATAAGGTAGTGCAAGGTGTAGGTAAGGTCAGAAAAATAAATTGCTCTTTGAAGAAGTGGAAGGGGTAGGAAATAATCCAGAAAGTCCTGGATTTGGAGAAATAAGAAATAAAACCATTGCCCTTCTCTACAAGTAAAGGATAAAAATTCAGCTATTCTTTGAGATGTAATAACTTTGTTAAGAATTATAATTTGATTAATATGGCCCCAGCAAATACTTTTATTTGGACAAAATCACTCAATAAAGGGAGATTACTTTGTGGCCCATGGAAAACCAAAAATATGAAAGCACTTTTAATTCAGTATATATATAGAGAGAGAGGTATGTTTTGAAATTAATTGTTGGTGGGATTATGAGCACATAGAACTGTTCGGATTGAATTTTTAAAAATCTCATGTTGTTGTTTTATGTTTTTATAGCGGTAGCCTGGATTGAAAGAGACCCATGGCAATTCAAAATGTGACACATTTTTCAGGCAAAAAGCAGCCTAGGAATTCTGCCTGGTCATAAGGAATGAATATTTCCCAATTCTATCATTCAAGATGGCCAACGAGAATAATGGAAATGCAATGTTGTCTCAGAGAAATCAAGAGATAATGGAGAAACAACTTTTCAGGGAGCATTAGTGGGTGTAATCAAGGAATATTCACAGGCTGGGCATGGTAGTTTATGCCTGTAATCCCAGCACTTTGAGAGGCCAAAGTAGGTGAATTGCTTGAGCCCAGGAGATTGAGATCAACCTGCGCAATGTGGCGAAACCTCATCTCTACAGAAAAGACAAAAATTAGCCAAGCTTGGGGGCACATACCTGTAGGCTCAACTACCTACAAGATTGAGGTGGGAGGATCGTTTGAACCTGGGAAGTAGAGGCTGCAGTGAGCTGTGATTGCGCCACCGCACTGCACTCCAGCTTGGATGGCAGAGTGAGAACTTGTTAAAAAAAAAAATCACTATTCCTGATTAGGGACCATTTGCATTATTAGAACAAAAGCAAGGATTGTTATGATCAGTAACCGCTATATTATGACTGTTTATTGCAATTATTTTCACTTTTTGTCACTATTCTATGTTGAGTGTGTCAATGTGTGTTTGTGGTTGGGGGACCAATAACGCACATCCGGAATGAAGTGGAGACTATTATGAGATCCTGAACTTGCGGCCTGTGATAGGTTTGGATAACAATTTTAGGGTGTTTTCACTGGGAGTGGCTGAATATATAGGCAGAAGAAAGAAATTTGAACAGTGACTTTCTATGGCATTGAAAAGGCTGGTCATGGTAGAATATAGTATTGCTACGCAAACGTTGACTCTCCACTTTGCACTCCAACCTGTTGAAGGTGAAGCCTGATATTTGAAATTTCAGATGTTAGCTTCAGCCAGAAGAGAGTGGGGGCCAATATTCAACATTCTTAAAGAAAAGAATTTTCAACCCAGAATTTCATATCCAGCCAAACTAAGCTTCATAAGGGAAGGAGAAATAAAACACTTTACAGACAAGCAAACGCTGAGAGATTTTGTCACCACCAGGCCTGCCCTAAAAGAGCTCCTGAAGGAAGCACTAAACATGGAAAGGAACAACTGGTACCAGCCACTGCAAAAACATGCCAAATTGTAAAGACCATTGAGGCTAGGAAGAAATGGCATCAACTAATGAGCAAAATAACCAGCTAACATCATAATGACAGGATCATATTCACACATAAAAATATTAACCTTAAATGTAAATGGGCTAAATGCTCCAATTAAAAGACACAGACTGGCAAATTGGATAAAGAATCAAGATCCATCAGTGTGCTGTATTCAGGAGACCCATCTCATGTGCAGAGACACACATAGGCTCAAAATAAAGGGATGGAGGAAGATCTACCAAGCAAATGGAAAACAAAAAAAGGCAGGGGTTGCAATCCTAGTCTCCGACAAAACAGACTTTAAACCAGCAAAGATCAAAAGAGACAAAGAAGGCCATTACATAATGGTAAAGGGATCAATTCAACAAGAAGAGCTAACTATCCTAAATATATATGCACCCAATACAGGAGCACCCAGATTCATACAGCAAGTCCTTAGAGACCTACAATGAGACTTAGACTCCCACACAATAATAATGGGAGACTTTAACACCCCACTGTCAACATAAGACAGATCCATGAGACAGAAAGTTAACAAGGATATCCAGGAATTGAACTCAGCTCTGCACCAAGTGGACCTAATAGACATCTACAGAATTCTCCACCCCAAGTCAACAGAATACACATTCTTCTCAGCACCACATCATACTTATTCCAAAATTGACCACATAGTTGGAAGTAAAGCACTCCTCAGCAAACGTAAAAAAAGAGAAATTATAACAAACTGTCTCTCAGACCACGGTGCAATCAAACTAGAACTCAGGATTAAGAAACTCACTCAAAACCACTCAAGTACTTGGAAACTAAACAACCTACTCCTGAGTGACTACTGGGTACATAACGAAATGAAGGCAGAAATAAAGATGTTCTTTGAAACCAACCAGAACAAAGACACAACATACCAGAATCTCTGGGACACATTTAAAGCAGCATGTAGAGGGAAATTTATAGCACTAAATGCCCACAAGAGAAAGCAGGAAAGATCTAAAATTGACACCCTAACATCACAATTAAAAGAACTAGAGAAGCAAGAGCAAACACATTCAAAAGCTAGCAGAGGCAAGAAATAACTAAGATCAGAGCAGAACTGAAGGAGACAGAGGTATAAAAAACCCTTCAAAAAATCAATGAATCCAGGAGCTGGTTTTTTGAAAAGTTCAACAAAACTGATAGACACCTAGCAAGACTAATAAAGAAGAAAAGAGAGAAGAATCAAATAGACACAATAAAAGATGATAAAGGGGATATCACCACTGATCCCACAGAAATACAAACTGCCATCAGAGAATACTATAAACACCTCTATGCAAATAAACTAGAAAATCTAGAAGAAATGGATAAATTCCTGGTCACATATACCCTCCCAAGACTAAACCAGGAAGAAATTGAATCCCTGAATAGACCAATAACAGGCTCTGAAATTGAGGTAATAATTAATAGCCCACCAACCAAAAAAGTCCAAATGTTAGCTTTATCCAATAAATTGCATTGGCCAATGGAATGAAGGCAGAAATGGGAGTGTTGCAATTCTATGCAGAAGCTTTAAGAAGCATTGCAAGGATCATTCAGCTCTCCAAAGCGCCTATACACACCACCTTGCAAACATCACATCTCACATTGGAGGTGTTCTTTCAGCTTGTAACACAGAATCTGAAGATACATGGGGATGACCTGATCCTAACCCTCAACCTGCAGCAGAACTACTTCAAGAGGTCCCTAAGTCTCTGGATGAGAAAAAAAAATAATGTTTATAAAAGTAACTGAGATGCAGAGGTTAACAGTTACTCAAAATCTGCATTAAATGTTAACTCATACTATGAAGTAAAATGGCCTAGAGAAAAATATTTTTTCTTCCCTTAGGCATTGTCTAAAATATTGTTAAAGACAAAGTGGGGTCTAAAATTATGGTTCCCAAATACCAGCCAAAGACAGGTTATGGTTCCTCATGCTATTTATAAATCTGTGTTGAGGTAACAGGATGCTGAGCAGGATGGGGGTAAGCTACTCTCAGTGGCAATAAACCTAACTATTGCTTTTTGACAGAGAAACAGGCACAAAGGCTATTTGATTGGAAGCTGTATTTCCTCCAGTTGTTCCAGAGTGATAGTATGCTAACTGCAGGAAAGTTATTAGGCAAAGAAATGCAAAATATAAAACAAATTAATAATATGATTGTTCTGACTCCATCTAGAATGGGTTAACAAAATGTAAACCTGACAATAGCAGGGAAAAGAGCAAGTGAACTACTATGAGTCAAAGTACCTAGAGTTTCCAGGGAGAGAAAGATGTGTAGAGAAGAAAGAAGATGATATTTAGGATGAGAAAGCCCTGGGGGTGAATCCTAATTATATCACTTAGGTGTTAAAAGGCATGGGCAAGTCAATAATTTTACCTTTGTGCACTTCAGTGACCAGTCTGTAAATTATGGATACTTACGGATATCTTAAAGGTTTATTGTAAACATTTAAAAAGATATCATCTGTTTAGTGCTAAGGATAGAATCTAGCACACTTAATAGATGCTATGCCTATGGAGTGGTGAAGTGGAGCAAGGAAATAAAAAGACTTGATGGGAGAGACTAGCAATTGTTGTGACAATGTGTGAAACACAAAATCCCCAAAGTCCAAAAGCTTGGATAGGAGAGACTGTTCTTCCTTCAGTATAAAAAAGAGAAAATCTGAAGCCAATGTGCTTAAATATCAACTCTCAGATTTTGACAATATTCTATTAGATCTTATTTCAGGATAAAACTTGACAGAAAATACAATGACAGAGCAAACTGAAGAAATGAGCATAGTGGATTCCAACATCATAAAAAAGAAACCAGTATAATACCATACAATGTCTGTATGTTTCTCTGTCAAACAAGCCATATAAACGTTCCCTGTAAAATTTTAGTATCTTATTCTTACTTAGGACATTAGTTAAACATGAATCCTATACCTTCACAACCATTAAATGATTACATGTTCTTTATTTTTAAATGTATAGTTTTGAAAAATTCTTCAGAAAATTAAAATAATTTTGAAATAATCCCTAAGTATTATTTTATGCATTTAGAAACGCATCAAACATATGCATGCAAAAGTTATTTATCTATGTTGATTTGAATTCCACGCAAAATCATGAGCAAAATAAATCACCTTTCAAATGTCATAGTTGAAATTTTAGATCTTTTTAAGGTAACTATTTGGTTGGTGCAAACATAATTGCAGTTTTGCCATTTTTTTACGGTCATTAAATATCATTATTACTTTTCAATTTACTTAAAAGTCAATTGCAGCTCTTAGTTTTTGATCATAGATATTTTGAATTCAATGGGATTGCTTTTTGACTATTAGCATTTACTAATCTGAGTCTGTAAATACAATTTTTCAAGCTGATATTTATTTAAACGTGCACTTCACTACATCTTAATTATCTTTTTCTCCCTGAAATAAAAGCTTCTTCTGAATGGTTTATTTCCAATTTTGGTAAACCTTGAATACTTTCATTTTATTGACCTATGTTGAAAGAAAAGGTATTATCTGCTTTACCTAAGTAAGTAATGAGGGAAAAGTCCCATTTGTAATTACTAAGCCTAGTAGTAGGGACTGCTGTTAGGCTTCTAATAATTTTTTGTTTTGTTTTGGATTTGTTTGAGACGGAGTCTCACTGTCGCCCAGGCCGGAGTGCAGTGGCGCGATCTTGGCTCACTGCAAGCTCCGCCTCCCGGGTTCATGCCATTCTCCTGCCTCAGCCTCCCGAGTAGCTGGGACTACAGGCACCCGCCACCACGCCAGGCTTTTTTTTTGTATTTTTAGTAGAGATGGGGTTTCACTGTGTTAGCCAGGATGGTCTCGATCTCCTGACCTTGTGATCCACCCACCTCGGCCTCTCAAAGTGCTGGGATTACAGGTGTGAGTCACCGCAACCAGCATTTTTTTTTTTTTTGAGACAGAGTCTTGCTCTGTTGTTCAGGCTGGCATGCAGTGACACCATCTTGACTCACTGCAGCTTCCACCTCCTGGGTTCAAGCTGTTCTCATGCCTCAGCCACTGGAGCAGCTGGGATTACAGGCACGCACCACCACAGCTGGCTAATTTTTTTTGTTTGTAGTAGAAACGGGTTTCACCATGTTGGCCAGGCTGGTCTCGAACTCCTGACCTCAGGTGATCTGCCTGCCCCCACCTCCCAAAGTTCTGGGATTACAGGCGTGAGCCACTGCGCCTGGCCTCTAATACATTATTGATTGATGAAAATCCAATCCTTAAGCCCTAATACGGACTAAATATAAAATCATCAGGCACATTCTCTACCAGAAACATCCCATGACATTCCTGGGAATCACAGCACTTCCCTAAATAGAGTCAAAAAATAACACTGCTTTAGTTTAAGTTCTAAGAATCACCTCAAGTGCACCACTGGAATGCAGCCAAGTTTTCAAAAACTTTCTGGAACTTACATACCATGAATTCATTAATAACTCGAAATTTTACTGTTGTCTATTAATCTACATTTATTCTAAATGAGTTATTATTGCTATCTCATTGAACTTTCCCCAAATGCTTTACAACAAAATTATTCACACAACTGACGAATTTTGACTGTAGAAAGTACTCTACTATTGAATGCGATTTGAAAAATAAAAACACAGCAATTCTCTTGTCTATTCCAAACTATATTCTTTAGGTCAGAAGAGTGAGAAAAAAATGAAGGATATGAACCTGGGATCTCCATCTGTCTGCTGAGCATGTTGCTATTCATTGACCAATGGGACTCAGCAGTTAGTGCCCATATGGGTTTGCCTTAAGTTTGTGGAACAGTTGTCATGGCAACTGCATTTATATGCATCACTGGCTGTATCAGATCAGAAGCAGGACTGAGAAAAAAGTTCTCTTGTCAGAAACAAAACACAGAAAAATATAATTCTGCAATCTTTTTTTATCAGAATAATATAATATGCAGTGTATCTACGTGTTTGTGTAGAGGCTAAGAGGTGCATGTGTATTTTGAGGAAGAGGGAAAGTTGCAATCATTTAGGAAATTATACACCATCATTCTTTTCTCCAGACATACATATATCTAGATTTCTTAAACAGCTATGTAAGGTTTAGAATGAGATTAATATATTTTACATCTTAATTGACTTATTGAAATTGAATCAGATTACCAGGTTAGTCAATAGTTAAATACATCTCTGTTTTTATGTGTATTTGAAAATAAATGTTACAATAGGGTCATGGAATTAAAATGAAGAGATGTGTCCTTCACAAAATCCATTGTACAATTTAAATAAAGTGTTTTGTGTAGTTACAAGTATTAATATTTGTGGTACTTATAGAATCATTAAGCACACTTCTTGGCATCGTAACTAAATAAAATAGCATTATTAAATATGTTATTATATTAATAACCCTTGAAGGAGGATCATTACTGGTAACTTTTGAGTTAAGAGTACTTTGTTTATCCCATGTTTATTGCAGCATTATTCACAAGAGCCAAAATTTGGAAGCAATCTAAGTGTCTATCAACAGACGAATTGCAGTACACATACACAGTGGAGTACTATTCAGCCATAAAAAATGAGATCTTGTCATTTACAACAACATGGATGGAACTGGAGATCATGATATTAAGTGAAATAAGACAGGCACAGAAAAACAAACTTCATATGTTCTCAATTGTTTGTGGGAACTAAAAATAAAAATAATTGAAAACATGACGATAGAGAGTAGAATGATGGTTTCCAGAGCCTGGGAAGGGTAGTGAGGGATTGGGAGGGAAGTGGGGATGGTTAATGGGTACAAAAAATAATTAGAAAAAAACATGAATAAGATCTAGTATTTGACAGTGAAACAAAGTAAATGAGATAATTTTTTTAAAAGAGTACTTTGTTTACCAATGGATCTTTTTATGAAAGTTTGGAAAGACGTGGATAAAACAACCATTTCCCTCTAAAACAGATGAAAGATTTAGAAAATTAGGGAAAGGAGACTCACGTAGTTTTGGTAATCTAGCAGCAGGAGCACATGTGCCTGAGTTTACTGATGGAAGGGCAAAAGCTTTTATGTTAACTTTTCATTTTGAGAGAATCAAATGAGAGTATGAGGCCTCTATCAAGCCTGATACAAAATTAAACCAGGAATAATGCTAACAAAATGGATATGTCTAATATTTTAATTAACAATAATTCTCATCTGTAGATGTAGAAATAAAAAAAAGTGTCAAAAACACAATTGGTGAAGGATTTAATTTTACAATATCATTGCTTTAGCAATTATGTAGTACATTATTAATAATGTTTATTTTATAAATGCTTCAATGATGAATATCAACACATTGAATAATTTCAGTGATTACACAGAATCTTACATTTGAGGAAATAATAGTCATACTTCTGAAGTAGTTATAGTGACCATTCATTTTGTTTTTATACTTTCATTTTACTTGAGAATAAATGACACACTGAATTGACTGCTAGTAATGACACACACCAGTGGTATCTAGGTAGATACAGAGATTTTTAGAAACATTGCTGCTAGGGTTACTAGTTTTATTATTATTTATTATTTATTATTCCCTACCCCTGTAAGTTTTATTATAAACAAACACAACATATGTGCAAAAGAGGACATATAATGTACATGTAAATATAAGAAATTCATGTTCATATATGAAGAAAATCAGCATATTTCAGAACTTTTAAATTATCTTTTGTAGTTTATTCCAGTTAAATCCCCGTTTTGTCCCAAATATAACTATCCTGATAAGTTTTGTAACAATTAGTTTTGCAATCAATCAATGTTTTCCTTTACAGTTTTAGTACACATATGCATGTGTGTATGGGTGTATAAATGACATGTCACACAAACAGTATCATATAATACGTATTTACCTTCAACTTACTTTTTACTCAATGTGATTTTTTTTTGAGTTTAATGGATGTTGATGTTATGTGTAGCAGTATATTGTTCATTTTCAATGATGTAGGATATTCCCTTATTTAAATTTCCTTGTTTAAATTTGTGTTCATTTCTCTCATTAGACTTTGAAACTTTTATTCATCCCACTTTTCTTGTTTCCTTTTATGTTTTTCTTTCTAGCCCACCTTGGGTTTGATTTTAATGCCATAGTCCTTTTTTTCTGTCTCAGTTTTTAAAGCTAAGCATTTAATTCCTGTTCTTTAGTGTTACCCCAAAATTAACGTTTGTAATTATGTTAAGAAATTATAAAGTTAATCAAGATAATAATCCATTTCCCAAACCAGAGAAGAACCTTAGAATTGTCTCATTCTAGTCACTCTCTCCTGGTTTATATTCTAGTCTGGTTTACAATTTGAGTATAACCTTAGGGTATTTTCACTACATATTAATCACTGTTGATTGTTGTAATGCCAATTTTACTTAGTAAGATATTTTTCATATTTTTTGCTCACAAATACATTTTTCATCACAGGACTTCTTTTTAGGAAGATGTTCCTTCATGCATTCTTGATAAAGTTTTGGTGGTGACAGTTTGTGGTAAAGTCCCTCAGCTTTTATCTGAAAATGGCTTTATTTATTATCTTTTTGAAATGTAATGACACTGGAGAGGCTGCTAGGTTTTTAGTTTTCATGCTATAAGCACTCGAATATATAATTTCAGTATCTCTTGGCTTTTGCTGTTGCAGTTGAGAACTCGACATCAGTATTGCAATTCTGGCCTGAACATTTGGTTGAATCAGGGTCTTCTTTCTGTCTTTGATATTGTTATATACCCGGCTTTATTTCAATACGACTTTCTTCTCACTTATTTTATTTGTAATTTGTTATCTAAAATATAAGAATGTATATCTTTATTTCTAAATAACTTTTACCTTGGTATCTTTTTGTCTCTTCTTTAGTTTCCTTTTTTTTTCTTGTAATTCAATTATATATGTTAGAACTTAACCCTCCATTCTCAGTTGCTTAACTTTAGTTTGTTTTAAATATCTTCTTCATTCTTCTGTTGTGTTCCAGGAAATAGATTCATAACTATTTCCAGTTCATAAGTTTTTTCATCAGTCCTAAAATACACACATTAGTTGGGCTTTCTAACTTCAATTATTTTCTTCACTTCTTAAAGTTACATGTTGAGGGTTTTTTTTTTTTTGCCAATATGTGTAGTATTTTTTGACAGACTCATATTTCTTCATTATATGTATAATTCCCTTTTACCACTTTAGACTTTTTTATATACATTTTATATATTTGGTATGATAATTCCAGTGACTGTCATCTGTGAGTACATTTTTTTCTGTACTTTCATTCCACTAACAAAGCTCTCATTTTCTACTGCTTTGTAATTACACTTATCTTTTCCCTGCAGCACTACCTCCCTGCAATCTCTCACCTTTGACAAACACTAACTTGTTTTCCATCTTCATGTTTAAGTAATTTTGAGAATGCTATGTATAAATTTAATCATACAGTAAAGTGACCTTTGAGATTTTATTGTTTTCACTCATCATTATGCCCTTCAGATCCATCCAAGCTGTTGCATCTGTCGATAGTTTGTTCCTTTTTACTGCTGAGCAGTATTCTGTGGTATGAATGTACTATGGCTTTTTAATACCTGTTGAAGGGTATCTGGACTCTTCCATGATTCGCCTATTACAAATAATGCTGTTATGAACAATGGTGCACAGGTTTTTATGCAGATTTGAGTATTCAGTTTTCACTGATAAATGTCCCAGAGGGCAATTGCTGGGTCATATGCTAAGTGTGTATTTACTAATTTTTAAAGAAACTGCCAAATTATTTTCCAGAGTGGTTGTGCTATTTTACATGTCCAAGAACAATGTAAAAGAGATTTGTTTTTTTTCACATCCTTGCTAGCATTTGGTATTGTCATTATTTAAAATTGTTTTTTTGTTTGTTTTTTTTGCTTTTTTGTTTTTTGAGATGGAGTTTCACTTTTGTCACCCAGGCTGGAGTGTGCAGTGATGCGATCTCAGCTCACTGCAACCTCTGCCTCCTGGGTACAAGTGATTCTCCCGCCTCAGCCTCTAGAGTAGCTGGGATTACAGGTGCCCACCACCATGCCCGGTTCATTTTTGTATTTTTAGCAGAGACGGGGTTTCACCATGTTGGCCAGGCTTGTCTCAAACTCCTGACTTCAGGTGATCCACACACCTCGGCCTCCCATAGCGCTGGGATTACAGGCGTGAGCCACTGCGCCCGGCCCCAAATTTGGTTGTTCTAATACACATATCTTCATATCCAATCATGGTCTAAATTTCTATTTCCCTAATTACTACTATTGTGGAACATCTTTTCATGTAATTTTTGGCCATTTTTATATCTTTTCATGTTAACGGTGTTAACTCTTATTCCATATCCTTTGCACATTTTTTTTTTTTTTTGTAATGGACAGGGTGTTACTCTATTGCCCAAGCTGGAGTGCAGTTGCAGTGGAGCAATAATAGCTCACTGTAAACTTGAATTCCTAGGCTGAAGAGATCCTCCCACCTCAGCTCCCCAAGCATCTGGGACTACAGGTGCACACCAGCATGCCCAGCTAATTTTTTGTTTGTTTGTTTGTTTTTTGTAGAGACAGGGTTACACTATATTGCCCAGACTGATCTCAAACCCCTGGCCTTAAGCAATCCTCCTGCCATGGCCTCTCAAAGTGCTGGGATTACAGGAATGAGTCACCAGACCTGGCCTCTTTGATCATTTTCTATTTTGACTTTTTGTTTATGATTGAGTTTTCAGTGTCCTTTCATTAATGTGGTATAAAGAATTTTTTGGCCAATATATGATTGGCAAAGATTTTCTCCAAAATTAACTTGTTATTGCTCATCTTTTTAATGATCTTTCAAAAAGCAGAAGATTTTAATTGCCATTTTATTTAGTTTTTTTCCTCTGATTTTTATTTCTCTGTTTTGTTAATACTGCCTGTCTTTGGATTCCTTGAACCTTTTTTTTTTTTTGAGACAGAGTGTTGCTTTGTCACCCAGGCTAGAGAGTAGTGGTGCCATCTCTGCTCACTGCAACCTCTGCCACCTGGACTCAAGAGATTCTCAAGCCTCAGCCTCCTGAGTAGCTGGAACCATAGGTAGGCACCATCATGCCTAGCTAATTTTTAAAATTTTTAGTACAGATGGGTTTTCACCATATTGGCCAGGCTGGTCTAGAAATTCTGACCTCAAGTGATCTGTGTGGCTGGGCCTCCCAAACTGCTTGGATTATTTGAACTTTTTTAAAAAAATTATATTTTGATTTATCTTCAGGGTTTTCCAGTGTAAATCTTTCTGTAACTCTCTTTTAGTGTTTGCTCTGTTTCATTATATAACAAAACTTAAAGTCTCCTTATGTTAACATTTCACCAGTTGTAATGAAATGTCAAAATCATACCTCCCTTATGTCTCTTTACCCCCCTTCATTTATCTACATGCATCGGTAACCACACTAGATGAAGTTATAATTTTTAGCTTAACCATCAAACATATTTAAGGAAACTCAAGGGTCAATGGAATGTTTTTACTTACTGATAATTTTACTTTCTCTGTTGTCTTTCTTCCTAATATTTTAAGATTTCTCCTTTTAGATGAGAATAATAAACACTGGGGATGCCAAAAGGGAGAAAGAAGAGAGGGAGTGGGGCAAGGGTTGAAAACTACCTATCGGGCATTATGTTGACGACTTGGGTGTCAGGATCATTAGAAGCCCAAACCTCAGCATCATGCAGTATACACATGTAATAAACCTGCACATGTACCTGTGAATCCAATATTTTAAAAAATTATTCTTATTCCATATAGAATTCTGGAATCACAATTCTTTCTTGAAAACTATTGTGCTGCTTCCTTCTGACTTCCATGATTTCTGATGGGAGATAATCATCCGAATTGTTTTTCCCCTATAGCTAATACTTTGTTCCTCTCTGGTTGCTTTCACAAATTTTCTGTTTGTCTTTAGTATTCGGAAGTTTCATTATAATGTGCCATAATTTGGATTTTGGGGGGTTATTTTTAGATTCACTCACCTTGAATTTGTGGGTATAATTTTGGTATTGTGATCTTTGTTTTGTTTGCCAAATTTGGGGGAATTTTCAGTCATTATTTGTTGGAAAACTTTTAAAGTCTTACCCCCATTTTCACCAATTTATGGAACCCCAAAGGCACAAATATTTGATATATCAGTGTATCCTACATGTCCTTGAGGCCATGTTCAGTTTTGTTTTCCAGTCTATTTTCTCTCTGTTTTACAGATTGGGTGACTTACACTGATTTATTTTCATGTTCAGAATTTCTTCATTTGACATCTCCACTTTGTTAGTCAATTGAGTTTTACTTTGGATATTATATTTTTAATTGTATATTGTATAATTTCTCTTTGGTTCTTCATTGTCTCTTCTATACCTTTGCTCTTTTTAAAAATTTTTTGTTTGTAGTAGGCATGTTTATCATGCTCCCTGGAATATTTTTATAATAACTGTTTTAAAATTTAAGATAACTCTAACACCTGTGTCACCTCAGAGCTGGTCTATGATGACTATTTTTCTTCATTCATTTGGAGGTCTTCCTGATTATCAGTATAATGAGTGACTGTCAATTGCAACCCAGGTGTTATAAATTTTCTATTACAATAGTATGGATTTAATTTAAATCTGTGCTTTAGCACAAGACATTGCTCTTTGGGTGAAAGTGGCACCAACTTTTTATTTCCAGATTGGGCTTTTCCCAATTCTCCAGTCAGCCTCCAAGGACAAGATAAGGAATAGGAAGGAAAGAGACTCTTTGTTACTGCTGGGTAGGGCTAAAGTGGGAGTTCAGGCTCTCTATTTTTGTTTCTACTAGGTCTATACTACTGTGCCTGGAAGGGGAAGGGGAAGGTATAACTGCTTCCCATCTGGCATCCACTGACACAGTGGAGGAGTGGCCTTATCACACTGAATGGTGGTGAAAATCCTGACTTTCCACTAGTGCCGCTCTGACACCACCCTAGTGGAGTGGGGTAGAAATGCCTTGTCACTCCTTGGTGGGCCTAGAAATCCAGGCTCCCCACATGATCTCCACTGATTGATGGGGAGTGGGAGGGCTTGGCCAGGGACCTTGTTATTGCCACACTGGGATAGAATACCAGGCTTGCTACTTGGCCTTCTCTGACAACACCACTGTTGGATAGACGTCTCAGCTCCATTTGCTGGCAGGAGGGGAAATAAGAGTGGGCTGCAGGTTTTTTGTTGTTTGTTTATTTGTTTGTTTTCTGTTGTGTTTGTTTAAAGTAGATTGTTTATCATCTAAAAGTTTTCTGTCTTGTTAGACTTTCTCATTTCTAGTCTTGGTCCAGAAAAAGCAGGCTTATCCTAGGGCTTTTTTTTTTTCCCCCTTCTTGTTGGCATTTCTATGTTAGTGACTTCTCCATAATGTAGTTTGGGATATATAAGGAAAAAAATGAAACCAAGAGAAAGTACCACTGTGTCATTGCTTGGGACTCTCAACCTGGAATCGCAATCTGCCTTCCTAAATACCCTAACCAATCTGCCTTCATTTCTTTACATATCTGTGTGTCTGTGTGTGTGTGTGTGTGTGTGTGCGTGCGTGTGTGGGTGGGTGTGTATTTTTAACTGGGGCTTTAGTAATAATTAACTTTAATAATAGGTAGGAGTATGTGTATATTCTTAGAAGTCTGGCTACGTTTTGAAAACACAGTCCTATCACATTTTTAGTCAACAATGTATCACATATACATGGTGAGCTCATAAGATAATAATGGAGCTGAAAAACTGCTATCACCTGGTGACACTGAAGCCACCCAAAAGTAATTGCACAATGTATTACCTACATGTTTTTGGTGATGCTGGTATAAACAAACATACTGCACCGCCAGCTCTATGAAAAATACAATTCATACAATTATGCACAGTACATAATACTTGATAATTATAATCAATGACTATGTCACTATTTGATGTATTTACAATATTATAATTTTTATTATTCTTTGAGCATGTACTCCTATGTTTATTTAAAAATAAGTGAACTGTAAAACAGCCTCAGGCAGGTCCTTTAGGAGGTATTCCAGAAGAAGGCATTGCTATCCTAGGAGATGACAGCTCCGTGCTTGTCATTGCCCCTGAAGACTCTGCAGTGGGACAAGATATGGAGATATGGAGGTGGAAGAGAGTGATATTGATGATCTTGCCCTTGTGTATATATATGAGACTGAGTCTCATTCTGTTGCCCAGGCTGGAATGCAGTGGCATAATCCCAGCTCACTGCAACCTCTGCCTCCCAGATTCAAGCGGTTCTCCTGTCTCAGCTTACTGAGTAGCTGAGATTATAGGCATGAGCCACCATGCCCAGCTAATTTTGTATATTTAGTGGAGACCGGGTTTCACCATGTTAGCCAGGCTGATCTTGAACTCCTGACCTCTGGTGATCCATCTGCTTAGCTTCCCAAAATGCTGGGATTACAGGCATGAGCCACTGCACCCAGCCCTGTGTCTTATATTTTAACAAACAAGTTTAAATGTAAAAACATAAAAATAAAAATGAAAAAAGTTACATAATAAGAAAAAATATACTTTTGTACAGCTGAACAATGTGTATTTTAAGCTCAGTGTTATTACTAAGGAGTCAAAATGTTAAAAAAGTTAAAAGATTATAAGTTAAGAAAGTTACAGAAAGTTAAGATCAATTTATTATTGAAGAAAGAAAAATAAATAAATTTAGTGTAGCCAAAATATACAGCATTTATACAGTCTATGGTAGTGTACAGTAATGTTCTTGGCCTTCACATTCACTGACCACTTACTCATTGACTCATCCAGAGCAACTTTCAGTTGTGGAAGCTCCATTCATGGTAAGTGCTCTATACAGGTATACCATTTTTTATCTTTTATATCATTTTTACTGTACCATTTCTATGTTTAGATACACAAATAACATTGTGTTACAATTGCCTACAATATTCTGTAAAGTAACTAGCTATACAGGTTTGTGGCCTAGAAGCAATAGACTATACCATGTAGCCTAAGTGTGTAGGAGGCTGTACCATCTCAGTTTATACAATTATACTCTCTGATGTTGCACAAGGGCAACATTGCCCAAAGACGCATTTCTCAGAATCTATGCCCATTGTTAAACAGCACATGACTGTACTTCAAGAATCTGACCATTGTCAGCAACTCCACCACTTCTACTCTGACTCATCATCTCTCAATTGCACTTCTGCAATTGTTCCCTACTGGTGTCTTCACTGCAATTCTTACTCATGCTCACAACATTTTTGTTCCATAGCAGTAGAAATCCTATAAAAAGTAAATTCCCATCGTCCTATTTTCAACACTTTTCAATTGTTTCCCATGGTACTCAGAATAACATCATAATTTGTTATTATGATCCATAGAGCCCTATGTTACCTAGCTTCCTTCTTTTCTTATCTCTTCTCTTGTTACTTCTCACAGCCCAGTTCATACTGGCCTTTTGGAGTCTATTTGTATTTTTAGAACTCTACATTTGCTCCCACGTACATGCACTTCACTTGATCTTCACTCTCTTAAATATTACTTTCTCAGTAATTGACATTGCATATCCCCTTCTTGAATTTATATCTCTGCTCAAATGAAATCTCACAGATAGGTTTCTAATCAGCCAGTCTGTCTAGAATAGTACTATTTAGCCATTTCTTATCACCATACATTGTATATTTTGTAATAGAAACAACAGAATAGTATTCACTCAATAAATATTTGTATTTAATTATTTAAATAAACAAGTTTACATGAAAAAATACACATAACATTTTAATGTTTTTGATTGGTGTACAAGAATGCTTGTGATTTTTGTACATTGACTTTGTATCCTGAGACTTTGCTGAAGTTGCTAATCAGCTTAAGGAGATTTTGGGCTGAGACAATGGGATTTTCTAGATATACAATTATGTCATCTGCAAACAGTGAACTCCCATTCACAATTGCTTCAAAGAGAATAAAATACCTAGGAATCCAACTTACAAGGGATGTGAAGGACCTCTTCAAGGAGAACTACAAACCACTGCTCAATGAAATCAAAGAGGATACAAACAAATGGAAGAACATTCCATGCTCATGGGTTGGAAGAATCAATATCGTGAAAATGGCCATACTGCCCAAAGTAATTTATAGATTCAATGCCATCCCCATCAAGCTACCAATGACTTTCTTCACAGAATTGGAAAAAACTACTTTAAAGTTCATATGGAACCAAAAAAGAGCCCGCATTGCCAAGTCAATCCTAAGCCAAAAGAACAAAGCTGGAGGCATCACGCTACCTGACTTCAAACTATACTACAAGGCTACAGTAACCAAAACAGCATGGTACTGGTACCACAACAGAGATATAGATCAATGGAACAGAACAGAGCCCTCAGAAATGATGCCGCATATCTACAACTATTTGATCTTTGACAAACCTGACAAAAACAAGAAATGGGAAAAGGATTCCCTATTTAATAAATGGTGCTGGGAAAACTGGCTAGCCATATGTAGAAAGCTGAAACTGGATCCCTTCTTTACACCTTATACAAAAATTAATTCAAGATGGATTAAAGACTTAAATGTTAGACCTAAAACCATTAAAATCCTACAAGAAAACCTAGGCAATACCATTCAGGCCATAGGCGTGGGCAAGGACTTCATGTCTAAAACACCAAAAGCAATGGCAACAAAAGCCAAAATTGACAAATGGGATCTCATTAAACTAAAGAGCTTCTGCACAGCAAAAGAAACTATCATCAGAGTGAACAGGCAACCTACAGAATGGGAGAAAATTTTTGCAACCTACTCATCTGACAAAGGGCTAATATCCAGAATCTACAATGAACTCAAACAAATTTACAAGAAAAAAACAAACAACCCCATCAAAAAGTGGGCCAAGGACATGAACAGACACTTCTCAAAAGAAGACATTTATGCAGCCAGAAAACACATGAAGAAATGCTCATCATCACTGGCCATCAGAGAAATGCAAATCAAAACCACAGTGAGATACCATCTCACACCAGTTAGAATGGCCATCATTAAAAAATCAGGAAACAACAGGTGCTGGAGAGGATGTAGAGAAATAGGAACACTTTTACACTGTTGGTGGGACTGTAAACTAGTTCAACCATTGTGGAAGTCAGTGTGGCGATTCCTCAGGGATCTAGAACTAGAAATACCGTTTGACCCAGCCATCCCATTACTGGGTATATACCCAAAGGAGTATAAATCATGCTGCTATAAAGACACATGCACACGTATGTTTATTGCGGCACTATTCACAATAGCAAAGACTTGGAACCAACCCAAATGTCCAACAACAATAGACTGGATTAAGAAAATGTGGCACATATACACCATGGAATACTATGCAGCCATAAAAAATGATGAGTTCGTGTCCTTTGTAGGGACATGGACGAAACTGGAAAACATCATTCTCAGTAAACTATCGCAAGGACAAAAAACCAAACACCGCATGTTCTCACTCATAGGTGGGAATTGAACAATGAGAACTCATGGACACAGGAAGGGGAACATCACATTCCGGGTACTGTTGTGGGGTGGGGGGTGGGGGGGGCGGGGACAGCATTAGGAGATATACCTAATGCTAAATGACGAGCTAATGGGTGCAGGAAATCAACATGGCACATGGATACATATGTAACAAACCTGCACATTGTGCACATGTACCCTAAAACCTAAAGTATAATAAAAATAAAAAAATAAAAATAAATAAAAATAAAAAATAAATAAAACCCCAATTCATTAAAAAAATAAAAATTAATGTTTTTTTCCTATCAGTTTATGGAAATTTTCTTTTAAAATACCCTATACCAAGATACATGCCTTGGTGTGAGATATATTATTTTGATGAAGAGCATCCACATTCTCCAATGTATAAATAAATGACCTTTGGATTAGAAAAACTGTATCCATTTCCATACATTAATTTAAATGAAATTGTTGGTATTATTTTGACTTACTACAAATTCTCACTTAGTACTTTAATTTGTAATTATATTTTAGGATTAAAGTAAGACTAGACAATTTACCTCTATTATTAAGAAGAAATATTCCTGCATCCTTGGCACTCCAGACAACACAACTGATCTGTCAGTTTTTCAATAGTCAGCACACCAGAAGTTATAGAACTGAACTGGACTCCTGGGCTCTATTTCCAGCATTGCTTATGGCTCACAGAATAATCTTGGGAAAGTCATTTAACCTTCTATGACCAAGTTATCTTGTCATGAAAAGGAAACAGCAACACCTAACTCGTGTGGGTGCTATGTATAATATTCATATAGGAAGTCATTTTGAAGATCTTTATATACACATAGTACTAATTGCTATTTGAACTGTTACCCCAAAGTCAAGACACAACTCAAGGAATGTCACCTTGACTTATACATCCATCACCTGAAAAGTTATATGGTTTTTCTAAGAAAAAAATAGATTACTTTCTAAAATCCTTAAGTCAAACATATTACAATCAGCAACAAAACAATCTATGATTAATCCAATACATTAAGCACAAATACACCCTTTTTTGCTTTTATCTTGATTTTTAAGTCTTTACTTTTTGTTGTACAATTTCTCAATTGCAAGCACACTCATCATTTAGCAAACAGATTCTACAGGTACTTTTTTAGTTTATCCTAAAAACAAACCACTATTCTTTTATTCCACATTTATGGAAAAAATACCATCTGTCAGAAAGAGTGCTAGAAGTAGAAGCCACATAGATGAGTGTGTCATTCTATGAAACAAAAAAGTGGGGAAAAGAACTAATAAATACATATTATAATTTGGTATTATTTATTTTAAAAACACACAACACACACACACACACACACACACACACACACAAGGAATCCTCTTTGGACTTCTAAAGATGACTAGTAGTAGTATATGTACAAGTATCTGAAAGCTTGCTGGATTTATTCTTATAAACACATATGGAGTTTTAAAGAAATATTTTTTTCCTAAGTAACTAAAGGACATTCCTGTAACATTTGTCTCTTTACTTAATAAAAGCAAATGTTTCACATTAATTCTTTGAAGTATAGGGATGCTGCCCCACCTCCACTCTTTCATAAGATTAAGAGTATCTGCATAGTTCCCACATTAACAGAGCACCTTCCTCTATCTGTTTTGTCAAAGCTTTTAATCACATTTAAACCCTACGCCTGAAAATTGCCTCATCCTGGTAAAGGTTTCCTTTGTAATCAAGTTTTCAACTGATTTCATTACACAACTATATTCTAGTTAAGTTGTTTTTTGTAATTTATTTATCTACTCTCTTTCTCTAAAATGCAAAGTGGACATCATGTTGAATCTCCTTTGGGTACCAGGTCAAATTGGCTATGGAAAATTTTAAGTTGGCCAAGAAGCCAGTGGAATAGACCATTGCAGGCAGAGGATACAACCAGTGAAAATACAAGCAAAGGACCAGTAACATTTCTTGTGTTTGTCACTGGGGCATAAGTGTGAGAAAAAAAAATGTCATAAAGAGGAAGATGGGAAATATAGTCAGGAGGACTGCAGTGGCAGACTTTGGGATGGCATGAATTGCTGCTTTTAATCCTCATACATCCTCTGGAAGGTAAGGATAATTCCTCCAATTTTGCAAGTGAAGAACATGTCACTCAGAAGATCAATCAAAGGCTAAAATCCCACAGGTGCAGAGTGACAGATTCTAGACTTGGACTCGTATTCATCTCACTTCATGGTCTATTGTTTTTGTTTGTTTTGTTTCATTTTGTTTTGTTTTTGAGGCAGAATCTCGCTCTGTTGCCCAGGCTGGAGTGCAATGGCACAATCTCTGCTCATTGCAACCTGCGCCTCCCAGGCTCAAGCGATTCCCGTGCTTCAGCTTCCCTAGTAGCTGGGATTACAGGAGTGCACCACCATACCTGGCTAATTTTAACTTTTTTTTTTTTTTTTTTTTTTAGTAGAGACGGGGTTTCACCGTGTTGGCCAGGCTGGTCTCAAACTCCTGGCCTCAAGTGATCCGCCTGCCTCGGCCTTCCAAAGTGCTGGAATTAAAGGCCCTTACACCCGGCCTCTAGCTCATGTGTTTATACCTTACCCCACCAAGTAACGAAGCTGCAATCAGGACCCTCTTCCTCTCTCCAAAGCATTAAGGAAATCATTTTGCTTGAGATCATTGGTATTTGATCCTCCTTTCACAGTAACAAACATAGGTTACATGGACTGCTTTTAATAAACTTATTCTGCAAATACTTATCTTGTACTAGAAGTGTTGAATAGTGTGCTCAATACAATGCTTATCATTGTATTGAGATAATACAACCAAACCAACCAAACCTTGCAAACAAACCAATCTAATGTGACCACAATAGCATTAATGTGGACTGACCACTGCAGAATACAGGAATAGGCTTAGGGTCTAAAATGTGTGCCTACATTGAATCTTTTCATAAAAACACAGTATTGTAGATATGAAACATAAGAAAACTTATAAAACTTGGTTTGACCAGCTTGATTAAAAAAAAAAAAAATCACAAGCTTTTGATTAACTGAAAAAAAAAACAAAAAAAACAAAGACAAAAACAAAAACGGAGACTGTGTTCCAGTAGAGAAATGAGTGTTTGTTCACAGATATCCTATTCTGAATTAGTGCAAAATGGAAATTTGTGTGTGTGTGTGTGTGTGTGTGTGTGTGTATAAATATAAATATATAACTGTATGGGTGGAAAGTTTGTCCCATATAGTAGAAAACTTCAGTGGCCATGTTCTTTAGAGACACATTACTTAGCCCACCCACTGTTTCTCAGTAATAATGTAGACAACCCATTCCTTGAGAATAAAACTCTGATTTCATTGAAAAGATAAATTCTTCTAACCTTTCTAAGCCAGTATTTTCATTGTCACATTTTAGTGATTTCAGTTTAGTAAAATTTCTGAACACGGTGCTTTAAACTCACAGCTAAATACACAAATTGAATTTTTTTTAAAAAAACACAATTACATTCTTAACTTCAAAATGTGACTTTCCTCCTTCCTTGCGTGTTTGCAATTATATCCTATTTCTTGTTCTCTACCTGCTTCTAAACTTTAAAGCGGAAGCATGTCAGTGTTGAAAGGTAGCATGAAGAAACACCACATATAAAGCGGGAAGTGCAGTTTTGGTGCTTTTAGGTGCTCAGTTTTAAAATCTTGGATATGACATTTAGTATCTCTGAGCCTGAGTCCCTTAGAACAAGACGGAACTATTTAAATAAGTCATGGATGAGATATTTTTTCAAAGCCTAAGATATGTTTTCATTACTTTTTCTGTGCGTAAGGTGGTGGGACTTTAGCTCTGAATCACCAGCATAGGTCACTCCAAAATTTGACATGCTGTCCCAAGGAAATTCTTAAAAAACTATTATTGCACAAGTTACATTTTAAGCAACTTATTTCAAATATGCTTTCCCCAGATTTTCAAAAAGGCTGATACTCCTGACAAGAAATGAGAACTTTGAAAATCCTGAACATCGTGCTGTGTGAGTCTCCATCTGTCAAACATGTTGATGCTGCTTAGAATATATAACTACCTAAATTCTGTGTAATTCAGAACACAATTTAGGATTCATATTAAATTTTGTGATGGTCTCTACACTTATCTTTAACTACATTTGAATGATGAGAACAGATTGGTTTGGTTCATATTCTTTGGTAAGCAAGGACATCATTCAATATCTATAGGTAGATACAACATCAACCTGTCTGGCAAGGCAGCCAGTTAGAAAGATTTTGAAACCTGTAGACCAGCAGTCTCCAACCTTTTTGACAACAGGGACCAGTTTCGTGGAAGGCAATTTTTCCACAGATGGCAGGCTAGGGTAGAGGAGGGGGGCGGTTTCATCAGGCATTGATTTCTCATAAGGAGCATGCAAGATCCCTCACATGCGCAGTTCACAGTAGGGTTCCCCCTTCTATGAGAATCTAATGCGGCCTCTGATCTGACAGGAGGAAGAGCTCAGGCAGTGATGCCAGTGATGGAGAGCGGTTGTAAATACAGATGAAGCTTTACTTACTAGCCCACTACTCACCTCTTGTTATGTGGCCTGGCTCCTAACAGACCATGGACCAGTACTGGTCTGTGGGCCGGGGGTTGGGGACCCCTGCTATAAACAGTACTTTGAAAGGGGCAGAAAGTAGGCAAAATGAAGCCAGGTATAATGTTAGGCTCGAAAAATCATTTTATCTACTTTTGTTTTGCTTAGAGTTAGTCTACATCATTGCTATAAGTATACTTTCTCCTGAACAGAAATTCATTTGTGATAGCTTAGCCATGTTTCATTGAATGCAATATCTTTAGTACTAATAATAAATATTTAAATAGCAATTTATAGTTTAGAAAATACTTTTTTAACTATTTGATTTTATTTTTCCTCTAACTTTTTTTCCTGGAAGAGACTATTAAAACTCATTTGATAGATATGAAAAATTGAGGCCAAGAAAGTTTAGATGAGTAAACATCATAGAGCTAAGTGAAAAAAAAAAAAAAAACAATTCTTTTATGTAAACCAAACCTAATTCTTTTATTTATTGTTGCTTGAAGTTGAAGAAAAAATAATTAATCAGTTCCTGATCAAACTACATTTGTCCTTTTAAAATTTTACTACCCACATTTAAAAATACTTAAGTAACACTTTATGAGATTTCAGAGTTCTTCTCGCATGTATTACCTGACCTCGATCTGAATTACAAAGAAAAAACATCAGCATGCTTCTAAATCAGCCCACAAATGGACTGCAGCTATTTCATTTGTGCTCCTATCATCTGTTGAAGGGTATAATTATTATCACCATAAACAAGCATTTATAATTTATTACATATTAATATAGGTTATGTCCTATAAACTTATAATAGTTTATTTACACAGATTTTATAATTTATGATGCATTTTAATATGCAGTACATTATCCTATTTTAACTCCATAATAAACTTAGAAGTAAAAAGAAAGGGCATTTTGGTGGCTATTTTTTAATATGAGGAAAATGAGGCCAAGATAAACAATGTGGTATTTCAAGAACATCATGTTAGAAATTCAAACTTAGTATTTTTCAAACTTGTTTTGGCTTACCACAAAACAAAACAAAACAAAACATTTACTTTTACTCTTCTGGCAGGAAATTAATATTGACAGCAATCTAAATTATTCCCAGATACATCTAAAACCGCAAAATATTAAACTAGGAGAAAAAAATGAAAAATGAATTAGACTAATAGATAATTTATATAGAAAGAACAAAAAATTAATAATGCAAAATACAGAATTAAAAGAATCAATTTACTGCCTTAACTTTTCTACTGTAAAAATATTGCTACCTTTCATTGATTATTTAAATTGAGCAGATGATACTATAAAAAACAGCCTCTAATTTTATAATATTCATATTAGTAATTGAATCCACTCAAAGTTTAACATTATTTTTGATGCTCTATATGTCATCAAAAGGAAAGCTTTTGATCAAAACTGGCTTGTGTTACATAAAATATTTACGTATTTCTGATGCCTTCTTCCTTCTTAAGAAATCTACCCATAAAATTTTTCTTCAGAAGCAGCTTCTACCTTTGTATTAAACATTTATCTAGAAAGTTAAAGTTTTATAAGATTTAAGATTATAAAATATTAAAAGTAAGTTTGAATTTCTGATATGTTCAGTTAAAAAAAAAAGTGAGCTGAGGTTTTCCTTTTTAAAAAACCCTTACTCATTTCTTCATAAAGAATATGAGAACTGAAATACATTGTACTTCAGAAATTCCCCTCAGGACAAGAGTGGATGACTGATTTCCCTTTTACGTGTCATAATTTGTATTCATTCTAAAAATAAGATAAAATAAATATTAATCTGGCCATTTTCTACACAGATTTTGATTACTTTTTTATATCTGAGTTTAATTATGGTGATGCAAACTTCTGCTTCTGCATTCAAAAAATATTTTAAATCATGATCAAAATATAAGTGTTAACCTGGTAATTGTATCCTATCATAACAAAAATATAACATGTTTTTATGAGAGCAATTTTGCAATATTATTTGTCATATAATTGTTAACACTTGAGTGACACTTTATCATTTTGTAAGTTTTTTTATATGCGTTAACTAATTTTGTGGTGATAATTATGATCCCTAGGAAATTAAATTGAATCTCATATTTGTCATAGCTAATTGGAGCAGATAAGCACCTCTTTCTCTAACTTCATACTTAGAATTTTAAAAAGAAATTAGCATTACTGACTAGAAGGAGGTCATTTGGGCTTTAATGCCAGGTTTGGTTGGAATATAAAATGTGTCCCCGGGAAAGATATTGGAAATGTCTAAATCACAGATTTCTACAAAAATAGATGTGTGGGGTGCAAAGTTAGATTACTCTACAAAATATTCATTAAGAAATGTTTTCACATAAAATTTTGAGGACTTATAAATTTTTCTTAATATTGTATAATGTTGAGATTTTATGAAATTTTATTTAATCATAATTAGTAATATCATGTGTTTCCAGTAACAAAAACCTCACAGGATGACCATTTGATCACAATTCTTTTTCTGTGTATACTTTGCACATGAAAACGAATGGCAGATGGTTACATCCATTATTGATAATTGCCTTCAGCTTATCAGGTTTTACTTGCAATGAGAGAAAATCTTAGTGTTATTCTAGAGTTCTTGATGCATAGTGTTCATATATATTAATGTTTACTTTGGAAAAAACAATGCAGCACATAATTGATATTCACCATAAAGAAGTGAATGGATATTTCCTATTAAAAGACAAGCACTTTATCCAGACCATCTATAAATCAAATTTAATTCAATAGAAGGAAGAACTGTCCAACACTGATATTGTCTAAAGGAGGTAGTGAGTTACACATGAATTGAAATGTTCAAATGTAAGTTTATGGGGCACATGATAAAGCAGCTGCAGGAAAATTACTAAGACTAGATGTGTGGATGACTCAATTATATTGTGGGTCATTCCAAACTGTGATTTATGATGCTATGGGTTCTTACTGACATTATGGATTGTTTACCAATTTGTTCTGCTAACTTTTCAGAGACTGATGGTAGACTGCTAAGGAAATACTTGATATCTACATTTGTTTTGTTGTGGACTACAAGAAAACAATGCTAAACAGAATTGAAAGTAAAGATTTTTTAATATCTTTGGTTTTATAGAAAGCATTTTTTTCATTTGTCAAACTCTATTAAGATACCTTTCATAAAGTATTTCTTATTCTTAAATACGAGAAATATTTTAGTATTTCAGAAACCTAGATTTCCTAATATTTATCTTAGATCTTTACTTTCTTAGCTGTGCAATAGGCCATTGAAGTTCAATCCTGTTCCGATCAGAATCCAAACTCCTGGTAAGCAGCACAAATTCTGATGCACAGAAACTGTTAATCAGAACCGGAATTCAAAATTAATGAAGCCACAATGGTAATATGAGTTAGGTCTCCTGTCAGTGTAGTATATTTATTACTCTTTTAAGGAACAAATCATCCTACTAACTATGAAACATCAAGATAAAACAATTACTTTGGCCCTATGTAAACTGATGAGAAAGAAAAAAAATATTCAAATTATTTCTATCATTTCTCCAGTATTTGTGACAAGTGTTTGGAGCAAGTATATACCAAAGAAAGAGAAATCTATTTTGATAATAGCTAAACTACAAGAAAATAAAAAAAACCCTTACATATTTTATCTTCCAAATTTAGAAATCACTATCAAAATGAGGCCTTCTTAATTTTGAAGACATTACTTAAAATTTGATTTTAATAAAATGCCATATTTTAATATTAGTTAATTTTAAGTATATTTTGAATAGCTAATTTTATGTGCCCATATGTATTGATAAACTATTAAAATAAATTTTTAAAAATAATATTTTATTTCCCCTTAAAAGAGAAAACAAATCTAACTCAGATTTTTTTGTTCCCTCTAAAACAGGCTCTCCTTTTCTCTCTCTCACATGCACATACATAGGCCTTAAGTTAATTTCAACATAATTAGGGGTAGGAAACACACCAACAAGTGCAAAGGACTGTTCTCGAATACAGAGAATATAAGAAGATAAATTAGACATTTTGAATATTATCTTCTAAATAATTTATTATTTTATTCTTTACATTTATATCTATGATAAATCTATTGTGATATTCACAATTTCCATGATATGGACTCATGAAATAATTCTTGAGTGGGAAAAAACAGAAAAGTAAACAATTGCCAGACATCCAAACAAGGCAGAAAGTAATTGCTGCAATAAATCTACCAGACAAAAATTTTTTGTATGCAGAGAAATAGACTGAAAGATTGAAGGAAAAATGAAAAAGCAATGTGTAAATGGTGAAATTTAAGTGGAGTCTTAAAAACAACATACAGAATTTCAAAAAATAAGATATAGGGTCAAGAAAACACAAAATATAGTAGATTTTATGAATAGAACATACAGAATGAATTCTTTAACAGCAAGACTTTTCCAGGAAATATAACACTTAGATGTGAGGGAGTCTTAAATGGCAGATGAGTAATATAAGATGTGAAAGATAAGTTGGGGCCAGATCTAGAGAGCATAATATGTGGCATTAAGGAATTTACTCTTAGGAATATAGGCAATGTGACAGACGGACAGCTCTGTGAGGAAGTGAAAATAATACACGTGATTTAGAAACAACTCAAGAGACTTCTTGTCAATAAAATATTTTAGCAGAAAAAGAGTTTGTTAAAGACAGAGAAATAAGGAAATTAATTATAATATTCTTACAGAAGTCTATTTACGACAATTGATCAAAGAAGAATAAAAAAAAACAGTGGTAAGACATTTCTGTGATAAAAGGAATTAATCATGAATTTAGTATGAGGGTAAAAGAAGGAGACTCAATAAATTATCTTCCAAGGTTTTTACCAAATATGTTTTTAGACTGTGTATTGGCTACTTGATTTCTATTGTTGTAAACCTCTACATAAAATTGCTGAATAAAATGACCAGACTAATTGCCCACACTTGTTTATGCTTTCCTTCCAAGCTAGTTTTGGCGGGCACAAGAAAGTCATACTATATTACAATTTCCTCAAGTACCAACCCCGACCTGCCTACTTCCTCTTACTGTCCAATAGGGAATGCGTCTACCTACTTTCTTGCTGCTACCATAGTCACAAAGGCATAAAGTCCCAGTCCTTCTGTCTGCTTCCTGATCCTGAATGTGACAGGTTTTGTGTGGCCTTTGATGGCATTTTGTTCCTCTCATTTCTGGGAGAAATGTGAGTATTAAAAACATTCTTTTAATGGCATTAGCTCCTCTGTCACTTTGCTCAGTTACATTTATAAATCAAGAAAAAGCCAGGGAAGAAACTTCCTTGATATTTACTACACATTACACACTGTGCTAGTCACATAGATTGTCTCATTTTCATTTAGTGATAATGCTAAGAGACAGTAATAAAATAGGTATTATTATCTAAATTTTATGTAGGAAAAATTATAAGAAATATCTACCTTGGTAAACTTTAAATAATACAAATCGAATTTTTACAGATTAAATAAGCCCATCTCTGTTTTGGACTTTAATGTGATACAAGTGTCCAGTATACACTATTATGTTTCTAGAGGTTTGTTATGTCTGTGAGATTCATCCTCTGCATGTAGCAGTGGTTAAGTTTTTATTGCATTATAGTAGCCCAATGGATATATATGTAACATTGATTTTATCCGTTCTATTGTTAATGGATATTTGTTTCCAGTTTAAGTTATTACAAATAATATTGTCATGAACATTCTTTTTTATGTGTTTGGGTTCACAAATACTAGTGACAAACCCCAAGTGACATAAACATGTAACCTTTCAGACAGAGAGTTTAAAATAGCTATTTTGATAAAGCCAAACAAAATTCAAGATAACCCAGAGAAGGAATTCACAATCCTCTCAGATAAATTTAAAAAATGACTGCAATATTTAAAAAAATCAAACAAATTCTGGAGCTGAAAAATTCAAATGAAAAACTGAAGAATGCATCAGAGTCTCTTAACAGTAAAATTGATCAAGCATAAGAGAGAATTAGTGAGCTTGGAGACAAGTTATTTGAATATACACAGTCAGAGGAGACAAAAGAAAAAAAAAATAATGTAAAAAGGAAACATATGTGAAAGAACTAGAAAACAACCTCAAAAGGGCAAATCTAAGTTATTGGCCTTAGGGAGGAGATAGAGACATAAATTGGGGTTAAAAAGTTTGTTCAAAGAGATAATAACAGAAATCTTTCCAAACCTCGAGAAAGACACCAGTATTAAACAACAAGAAAGTTATAGGACATCAAACAGACTTAACCCAAAGAAATTATCTCAAGACATTTATTAACCACACTCCCAAAGCTCAAGGATAAAGAGAGGGTCATAAAATCAGCAAAAGGAAAGAAACTTTAAAATAAACTTAAAAATAAAAAGGAGCTGCAATACATCCGGCAGCTGACTTATCAGTGAGAACCTCACAGTCCAGAAGAGCCCAATATGTCAAATGACACATATTTGATGTGCTGAAGGAAAAAATATTTTATCCTAAAAAAGTATATAATTTCCTTCAAACATTAAGAAAAAATAAGGACTTTTCCAGACAAATAAAAGCTGAGGGATTTCAACACCAGACCTGTCCTACAAGAAATGCTAAAAGGGGTTCTTCAATTTGAAAAACAGGATGTTAACAAGCAATAAGAAATCCTCAGAAGATACAAAAGTCAATGGTAACAGTAAATACACAGACAAATACAAAATATTGTAACACTAAGATTGCGTTGTGTTAACTAGTAGTATCTTGGGTAGGAAGAGTAAAAGACAAACCTATAAAATAATGACTACAACAACTTTTTAAGACAGGTGGAATAATAAGATATAAATGGAAACATCAAAATTTAAAAAGTGGCGAGTATGTAGTGAAAGTGTAGAGTTTTTAACAGTTTTCTCTTTGTTAATTGGTTTGTTTTCACAATGAGAGTTGTCATCAGTTTAAAATGGAGTATAAGATTTTGTTTGCAAGTCACATTGTAACCTCAAATAAAAAATAACTTACCACATGTGCACAAAAAAATAAAAAGCAAGAAATTAAATCATACTACCAGATAAAAATCACTTTCAGAAAAAGAAAGACAGAAAGAAAGGGGGAAAAAAGACCACAAAACAACCAGAAAACCAATAACAAAACAAACTAGCACTAATAAGTCCTTACTTATCAATAATAACATTAAATATAAATGGACTGAACTCTAATCAAAAGACATCCTGTGGCTAAATGGATAAAAAACAGACAAACAAACATACAAAACTAGAACCAACCATCTGCTGCCTACAATAAATACACTTCACCTATAAAGACACATGCAGACTGAAAATAAAGCAATGGAAAAAAGATATCCCATGGAAATGGAAACCAAAAAAGGACCAGGAGTAGATATACTTGTGTCAAGTAAAATATAAGACAAAAGTGATACAAGGAGACAAAGAAGTTCATTATAAATGATGAAGGGTTCAATTCAGGAAGAGGAGATAACAATTGTAAATATATATGCACTGAATACTGGGACACCCAGATAAATAAACAAATATTATTAGAGCTAGAGAAAGAGACAGACCCCAAAATAATAATAGCTGGTGACTTCAACATTTCACTTTCAGCATTGGAAAGACCATCCAGAAAGAAAATCAACAAAGAAACATCAAACTTAATCTGCATTACAGACCAAATGGAACTAATGTATTTCATTCAATGGCTGCAGAATACACATTCTTTTCCTCAGCACATGAATCATTATCAAAGATAGACCATATGACTGGCCACAAAACAAGTCTTAAAACATTTAAAAATTGAAACTCTATCAAGTATCTTCTCTGATCTCAACAGAATAAAATAAGAAATAAGTAACAAGAGGTACTTTGGAAACTACAAACACATGGAAATTAAACAATATGCTCCTGAACGACCAATGGGTTAATGAGGAAATTAAGAGAGAAATTTTTTAAATTTCATGAAACAAATGAAAATGGAAACACAACATACAAAAAAACTATGAAATATAACAAAGCCAGTCCTAAGAGGAAATTTTATTTTAATAAACAACTGCATTTAAAAGGAAAAAAACTAAACAAGTTATCAGTTCATTTTAAAGAACTAGAAAATGAGGAGCAAACCAAACCCAAAATTAGTAGAGGAAAATAAATAATATCAGCACAGAAATAAATGAAATTGTAACAAAAATATCAAAAAATTGAAAAGTTCATTGTGTGAAAAGACAAACTAAATCAACAAGCCTTTAGCCATGTAAGACTCAAATAAATAAAATTAGAGATAAAAAAGAAAACATTACAACTGATACTGCAGAAAGCAAAAGATCATTAGAGACTGCTGAGAGCAACTATATGCCAATAACTTTGAAAACATAGAAGTAATGAATAAATTTCTAGACCCATACAACTTACCAAGATTGAACCATGAAGGAATCCAAAACCTCAACAGACCATTAACAAGTAATGAGATTGGGGCTATAATAAAATGTTTCCCAGCAAATAAAAGCTTAGAACCTTATAGCTTCACTGCTGATTTCTACAAAACCTTTAAATAGTTAATATTAATTCTACTCAAATAATTCCAAAAACTATAAGGAGGGAATACTTCCAAACTCATTCTATGAGGCCAGTATGCCCTGATACCATACACAAAGACACATAAAAAAAAAATAAATAAATAAGAAAAAAAAGAAAAGAAAAACAAAGAAAAGTCCAATATCTCTGATGAATACTGATGCAAAAATCCTCAATAAATTATGAGCAAACCAAATGTGACAACACATTAAAATGATCATTCACTATGATCATGTAATATTTATCCCAACATGTACGAATCAATTATATCCACAGAATAAAGGACAAAAACCGTATCATAATTTCAATTGATGCTGACAATGCATTTGATAAAATTCACATCCCTTCATGAAAAAAAAAAAAAACACTTAAAAATCAGATTATAGACGGAATATGCCTCAACACAGAGCCATATATGACAGTCCCACAGCTAGTATCATACGGAATGCAGAAGAGCTGAAAGTCTTTCCTCTAAGATCTGGAACAAGACAACAACACAACTTTCACCACTGTTATTCAACATGGTATTAGAAGTGCTCTCTAGAGCAATCAGACAATAAAGAATATGCAAATTAGAAAGGAAGATGTCAAATTATCCTTGTTTGCAGATAATATGATTTTATACTTGTAAAAACCTAAAGCCTCCACCAGAAAAAAGCTATTATAATTGATAAATTCAGTAAAGTTATAGGATACAAAATCAGCACACAAAAATCATTAGCATTCATGTATGCCAAGAGTGAACAGTCTGAAAAAGAAATAAAAATAGTAATCCCACATATAGTAGCCACAAATAAAATACTTATGAATAAACTTAACCAAAGAAATGGAAGATCTCTATAAAGTATAGACTAGACTATTGATTAAAGAAATTGAGGACCTCCAATATGGAAAAATATTGCATGTCCATGGATTGGAAGAATTAATATTTTTAAAATGTACTACACAAGCAATCTTTAGATTCAACATGATTCCTACAAAATACCAATGATATTCACAGAAACAGAAAAAATAATCCTAAAATTTTTATGGAACCATAAAATAGCCAGAATAGCTAAAGTCATCCTAAGCAAAAAGAACAAAACTGGAGGAATCACATTACCTGATTTCAAATTATACTACAGAGCTATAGTAACCAAAACAATATAGTACTATCATAAAAACAGACACATAGACCAATGGGACAGAATAGAGAACCCAGAAACAAATCCATATGTCTACAGTGAACTCATTTTTATCAAAGGTGCCAATAATATACAATGGGGAGAAGCCAGTCTCTTCAATAAATGGTGATGGGAAAACTGGATATTCATGTGCAGAATAATAAAGCTAGACTCCTATCTCTCACCATATATTAAAATAAAATAAAAATGGATTAAATACTAAAACCTCAAACCATGAAACTACTACAAGAAAACATTGGGGGAAATCTCCAGGACATTGGAATGGACAAATATTTCTCTCTTTTTTTTTTTTTTTCTGAGATTGAATCTCACTCTGTCAGCCAGGCTGGAGTGCAGTGGCACAACCTTGGCTTACTGCAACCTCTGCCTACTGGGTTCAAACGATTGTCCTGGCTCAGACTCCCAAGTATCTAGGATTACAGGCATGCATCACTATGCCCAGCTAATTGTTTTTGGTTTTTTCAAATTTTTAGTAGAGATGGGTTTTGATCACGTTGGCAAGGCTGGTCTCAAATTCCTGACCTCAAGTGATCCACCTGCCTTGGCCTCCCAAACTGCTGAGATTATGAGTGTGAGCCACCGCGCCTGGCTGGGCAAATACTTCATGAGTAATACCTCATAAGCACAGGAAATCAAAGCAAAAATGGAGAAAGGGGATCATATTGAGTTAAAATGTTTTTGCACAGCAAAGGAAACAATCTACAAAATTAAGAGACAACCCACAGAATGGGAGAAAATATTTGCAAATTATCCATATTAGTCCATTCGCTCATTGCTATAAATAACTACCTGAGACTGAGTAACCTGTAAAGAACAGAAGTTTAACTGACCCACAGTTCCACAGGCTGTACAGGAAGCACGGCTGAGGAGGCCTCAGGAAACTTAAAATATGGCAGAAGGCAAAGAGGAAGTAGGCAAGTCTTACATGGAGGACAAGACTTAAAAGGAGGAAGAGAGAGCAGCAGGAGGTGCTACACACTTTGCAACAACTAGATCTCATGAGAACCCACTCACTATCATGGGAACAGCAAGGGAGAAATCCACCCCCATAAGCCAATCACATCCCACTAGGCCCCTCCTCCATTACTGGGAATTATAATTCGGCATGAGATTTGGGCAGGGACACAAATCCAAACCATATCACTCTCCATCAGATAAAGGATTAACAAGACAGAGAATACATAAGGAACTCAGAAAACTCAATAGGAAAAATCCAATAATCTGATCAAATATGGGCAAAAAATCTGAATAGACATTTTACAGAAGAAAATATACAAATGGAAACAGGTGTATGAAAAGGTGCTTAACATCACTGATCATAAGAGAAATAATGAGACATCATCTCTCCCCAGTTAAAATGGCTTTTATCCAAAATACAGGCAATAACAAATGCTGGTGAGAATGTGTAGAAAAAGGAACCACTGTACACTGTTGTGGGAACGTAAATTAGTACAATCACTATGGAGAACAGTATGCAGGTTCTGCAAAAACCTAAAAGTAGAACTAGAATATGATCTAGCAATCCCACTGCCAGATATGTACCAAAAAGGAAGAAAATCAATATTTTAAAGACTCATCTGCCCTCCCATGTTTATTGCTGTACTATTTACAATAGCCAAAATTTGGAAGCAAAACCTATTTGTTAACAGACAAATAGACAAAAAAAAAAAAAAAATGTGATATATATAGGCCAGGTGCATGGCTCATGCCTGTAATCCAAGCACTTTGGGAGGCTGAGGCGGGTGGATCACTTGAGGTTAGGAGTTCGAGACCAGCCTGGCCAACATGGTGAAACCCGTCTTGACTACAGATACAAAAAATTAGCTGGGCATGGTGGTACGCGCCTGTAATCCCAGCTACTTGGGAGGCTGAGGCGAGAGAATCGTTTGGACCTGGGAGGCAGAGGTTGTAGTGAGCCGAGATGGCACCATTGCACTCCAACCTGGGCAATAAGAGTGAAACTTCATCTCAAAAGAAAAAAAATGTGGTATATATAAACAATAGAGTATTCTTCAGCTATAAAAAAAGAACAAGATCCTGTCATTTGTTACAACATGGATGGAACTGAGGGACACTATGTTAACAGAAATACGCCAGGCACACAAAGACTAAGTTCAGATGTTCTCACTCATTTGTGGGAGCTAAAATTAAAACAATTGATCTCAGGGAGATAGAGAATAGAATGAGGGTACCACAGGCTGGGAAGGGTCACTGGGGGAGGGAGAAGTGAGGATGGTTATCTCCATCCCCAACTCTGTGGTATATTCTCTACTCACTTAATGTTTTAATCAAATTTTCTGTTAGTAATCATCACAGTTTACAGTGTAGAATTCTTGCACATCTTTTGTTAGATTGATTATCATTTAATCTACTGGAATTTGTCTTAGAATGTAGCTACACAGGAGTCACAATTACAAGCCTTGGGTTTTGTCCTTACTCCCTTCTCCTTGGCAGTCCTGAATTCCATTGTTTTTTTTCTGACTAGTAACATGAGGTTTCTAAAATTTTCTTTTATTTTGGGTTTAAGTGGATTTTTACTGCTTTATTGGAGTCACTTCCAATACATATACAGTATATTAATCAGCAATTCCCTTAAGTTAGTAAGTGTGGGCAGCATATTAGGCTCACCCTCTTTATTTCCCTTTATCCAAGGACTTGGATCCTCAAGTCGTGCCTGAGTTAGTAGCCTTAAGTCAGATTTTCTCTTCTCAGTGAGGCTGCCACAATCCAATTTGTAGCTTTTTCCTTAGAGCCCATTCCCCGCCCTGTGAATTGGCAAAGGACTTGAGAGTAAAAATTAGCAGCAAATATGAAGGCTTATCTCAATTCCCTTCTCTCCACTCCAGGTTCTTGCATTTTCAAATTCCTTGCTATCATGGTTTCTCCTTTTTTGTGTGTTTGTTTATTTTTGGCTTACCTTTTTTACCTTTTATATTTAGTTGACACATAATCATTGTACATATTTATCGGCTAGAGAGTGATGTTTTGATACATGTATACAACATGTAATGATCAAATCAGGGTAATCAGCATGTATATCAACTCAAATATTTTTCACTTCTTCGTGCTATGAACATTCAAGATCTTCTCTTCTAGGCTTTTGAAAATGTACGATAAAATAAAGTTAGCCATATTCACCCTGCAGTGCTGAAGAACACCAGAATTCATTCCTCTTGTCTAGTTGTAATTTTGTATTCTTTAACCAGCCTCTCCCCATCTTCCTGTCTCTGTTACCTTTCCCATCCGCCAGGTATCTGATTCCAGCTACTGCAATACAATCGGAAGCACACTTGTGTTTTTGGAAACATAACAAATTTGAATGGCAGCAGAAAATTCATATAGAATTCCCTATCTTGAGCTCATGAGAAATTTTGAGATAAATATGAACAATTTATATTTGAGATTTATTTACCTGTATTTATCAGTATCTGTATTTACATCTAAACTATTGGATAATTTAGATGTAAAAGTGAAATGATGATTCTTTAAGTATATTTGAATTGCATGCAACCTATTAAGTAAATTATTTATGGTGCATAAGTATTTGAGCTAGAAATGCAGATAAAACTTCTCAACACAAGGTACACAACTTATTTTCTGCCATTCTATTTAAATAAAACTTCAAATGTTCACATATAATTCATGCACAGTTGGCCGGGCGCGGTGGCTCACGCTTGTAATCCCAGCACTTTGGGAGGCCGAGGCGGGCAGATCACGAGGTCAGGAGATCGAGACCACAGTGAAACCCCGTCTCTACTAAAAATACAAAAAATAAGCCGGGCGTGGTGGCGGGCGCCTGTAGTCCCAGCTACTCGGAGAGGCTGAGGCAGGAGAATGGCGTGAACCCGGGAGGCGGAGCTTGCAGTGAGCCGAGACTGCGCCACTGCACTCCAGCCTGGGCGACAGAGCGAGACTCCGTCTCAAAAAAAAAAAAAAAAAAAAAAAATTCATGCACAGTAACATGTATACCTATGTAACAAACCTGCACATTCTGCACATGTACCCCAGAGCTTAAAGTATAATAAAAATATTAGTGCACAATAAAAAGTGGATACTCAGTAAGTTGTGTATAAATTAATAAATTGATGAGTAAATATCGTACCTGTCCATGCCTATATAATCAGACTTTTATCTGCTTAGTTATCATTCTTGCTTCTTAACGTATTAAACTTGCCTCTGTGGACAAGCATACTATTTTTATCAGTTTCAATAATTTCATTCCAATTCATGTTCGTTTAACAAAATTATATTTTAGTTATATGAACATAGTTAACATTTGTTAGAAAAGAAAAAAGTGAAAAATTAAATGTATTTGCCTTTTCAGTTAATTTTTTTCATGTTCAAATTATGTTATGTGAAATTTCCCTTGATTTCTTGTTTACCTTAATTAAGAATTGTATTTTCTCATCTAAAGTTCCTTTTTCACTTAACCTTTCCCATTCACATCATAGTTGCCTCCATGAAATACTTAGGACTGTTAAATTTGGCCACAGATTCTGACTTTTCATAATTGCAATTCAGATTCCCCTGAACAGAACCCAGCTTTAATTCCACAGTGGTTCCAAACCTTTTACCTAAAACTCTAAGTATCCAGATCCAGCTCTGATTACTTCTCTAAATAGACTATGCTAGGTGACATGCATAAGGCCCTTAAGAGATACAAGTGTTTTCCATATTCCAAAACTGTCTTTTTTACTAAGAGTGATTTTATTTCAGGGAGCCACTCCACAGACTGCATGAATAACAAGTGCATAATTTTTACATTCATGAAGTATAAATTTTATGTTCTTTATAAAAACTGCAATTACAGCTTTTACAGATTTTAACATTTACTAAAACTTCATTGGCACCATCACATGGCTTCTGACTTGATCACTAGTATATAGTATATAGTGTATAATAGTGTTTACATTATTAATTTCACTCATACTCTAATATGCCATGTTATTTTGTTATTTAAAATTATAATCTAATAAACATGATGATAATTTTCAACTTCCACTCATTTAATATTATACGATATCAGAAACTTCAATATAAGTAAAATATGATTGCAAAATTTCTGATTTTACAATGTGGTAATCTCACCTTTTAACTCCAAGGAAATCCAAGAAAGAAGGAAAAGTATCAGGATAATATTGAACTTACTATAATATTTTTTTTAAAAATGCATTTTAAAATGTTTAGTACTTCGCTGGTGATAATACATTGTTTACAAGCTACTGCACAATGGACTCTAACTGCTTATCTGTATTTGAACCATGCTGCTTTGGAAAATAATTTGGCAAATATCAAGTTTTTCCTTACATTATATTTATAGGTGTGTTTATATGACTGAATGCTTTTTCTCCCTAGGGTTTAAGACATTTTTAAACTCTGCAGGGCTAATTCAAAATTAACCAAAACATCAAAATTATACAATGTTGTTTTCATCAGAAAAACACCCACTGAAGTATAGGTTATAGAAAATACTTATCATCAGAATTGATTATCAAGCTTTAGTTAGAGGACAGATTAATGGACACAGAGACAGGCTGAACAAATCAATAATTATCAATGAGGACGAATTAACCAGCATGGAAACAGAATGAACAAAGCAACAAGTATTTATTTTGGCCAGTTAGAACAACAAAAACAAAAAAAACCTTGCTATATTTCTTGGATAAAAGATTAACAAGACACCATTTGCCCTTGGGGATTGCAATGTCTTTTAGAAATATAATTTCAGCCATAACATACAAATTTTTAAAATGGGTTAAATTTCACAAATGTAAGTGTGAATAGGGAAATCAATAAAGATATTGTGTACTTACCTCACCATAAATATAGTAAGTTGGGGATGAGGTGAAATGACCTTTTGAGAAGTGAATATTAAATAAATACAAATTCTGTAGTGTGTTTTATGTTAACATTTACAGAGTTGTTATAACTTGTCATTCAAAAGCTGCTGCTTCACGTTAGCTCACTCACCTGTTGTGATAAACCTCATTGTCATGGTTGTAATGTTTCATATTTTCCATTTTTTAATTAATATTCACTTAACTATAAACTTCACAGGGTAAGTGACTATTGCATACCATTGTACTTGTAGTGCCTAACACAGTATCTGGTACAATACATACATTCTGAAAAAAATACAGAAATACAATAAATAATTAACTTAGCCACCTGCTAATGCTAATGTGCCACAGATTTGGCTGGCCATCCACGACTAAAGACTAAAGCAGGGTGAGAGAAACTGAATACTAGAAAATGTCTCCTTGGCACCATTGCCTGGGCACTAAGTCTACAGTTTGATAAATTTTGACTAATGTGTACATGTATGAAACTACCACCCCATCTTACATTTTATTTCTATCATCTATGAAAGTTTCCTTGAACCCCTTTGCAGTCAACCCTCCTTCAGATTATTATTTAATTATAGTAATGAAGAGTGCATTTATAAGAATAATTCAGGGATTAAAAAGATAGAGAGGGTGATTTTGGCAAGTAGATAGGTCATAATCTTAACATCCAGACTTGATATTCTAACCCTGTTTATTTCAAGACCAGAGCCCCCAGGAACAATGATACTTGAATATTGGCCTAACCACAGTTCTTCCTTCAGTGATTCTTTTGTGACTGTAGAAAAAAATATTTTAACTATGCTGCATACATTACCAAAGGCCAAATTAAATATTATGTAAGTTACTAAAAATTGGCCATACTTTTTCTGCAGGATTTCATATCCCTGGGTGACTGAGGGTCAAGCCCTTGCCTATAGGAGACGACAGTGGCATCATAGCCAACTCTAGATTCTTAGTCAAATCACCCTAGATCATGGCATCCTAGCCAATTCTCCTACACCTTGAGACATATTAGGGAAAGCACAATAGGGTGGGGAGATATGGAAAGCATTTGATTAACAGTGGAAGGCTGAATGATGAGGTGTTTACCTATTCTTACTACAATCAGTGACGAGAAAACAGCCATTCTTTCATGTAACTTCATCTTTTATTAACACTGGAAAAGACATCTTGCAGCAGCAATTACCATTTAAAACAAATTTTTAAGGACAGCAGAAAATTTTAGGGAACAAAACATTTCCCTTTGGATTTTATTCTTTTAGGATATGTGCTTGGAGATAACAAACTGTAAAGAAGAGTAATGTAAATCTGTCCAGACCAGAACATTTACAGTTTCACTTTAATGCCAAAAACAGTGCCTTTGTTCAATGACACCTGAACATCAGTTTATGTAAAGGCTTAGCAGGTGGATAAGCAGATGGTAGTCAGAATTCCCAAGTTTACCACTAATATTCATTGCTTCATCAAAACCAAGATAAAGCAAAAACTATTTAAAAGACAAGGCTAAGCATATATCAAGTCCTATTATGTAGACTAGTGAGCTAAATTTTGCATTCTACAGTGATTATCTGGGGGAAATTAAGGCATTAACTAAAGACATTGATAAATATTTCTATCAATTTGCTCAGACAAAAATGTTTTTTAAACTACAGACTATAGCATAATTATTCAAAATAAACAGTAATTAACTGAACTAAATCAAGCAACACAAGGGTTTGCAAATTTGCCCTGTGGTTTACCAGCTGTGCTTTTTACTGTCTGCACTGTGAATTTACACTCATGCTTCGAGTTCTCAGGAGGTGGCAGAAAATTGAAGTGTGTTTTAGAAGCATATTAAGCAAGGTTAAAATTACTAATTTAGTCTATCTAAATCATCTAGCAATGAGAGATTTACTTTTTTAGAAATCAGTATGAATCAAGTTTAACAAGCCTTTATTGAACACCTACTATATGCTGAGAGCTGTGTGAAACCTAGAGATAAGAACTTAAGTACGACATGTAGAGTACAAATAGAATAAAAATAGAGACAGAATAAAAATTTTGATGGGTGATTTATATACAGGTCAATGATTTATGACATCAGAAAAACGAGCAGAATTTCTCTTCAGTGCTACATTAAACACTGCTTTGGGAATCAGAAACTCTGTTTACTACCTCCATTTTGGCCATGGATACATAACCCTTCCTCGGTAGTGAGAAACATTTATTCCAGAGACTGATAATGCTGGGAGAATTTTCTCTTGTTTGATTCTTCTTATCATCAGAAACTGGCCTTACCAACCCTGCTGCCAAGAGTCCTTGTCAATGTCAAATCTGGAATTATAATGGGTAATTTGCCTAGCACGTCATGGCCTATGCTAAGCTCTTAGATTTTTATTTGTAACCACAATCCATCCATGTTTTACTTTTGATGAAAGTGGCCAAATTTTATCATAACAGAATGAAAAATAGTCATTTTATATAACAGCTCTAAAATAATAATCTATTTGCCTATCTAGACATATTTGCTTATTCATAGAGTTGTGTTTTTTTAAGATTCCAGGAGCATAGTCTTTAGTGTTTTAGGTATAAAATAAAATTTATCAAGCACTTTGTAAGCTCTAGGCACTCACTAGGCTCTTGGGAAATAACATTAAAGAACCAAGTCCTGTACTCTAGTTTCCACAAGATTCACATGATCTTGTGAATCTAGTTTCCACATTATTACATGATCATCCAAACAGTTACTGAACAAGTATTCAGTGTCAACCTAAAACACACTAATAAAAACTGAGAAAACATGTTCCAGCATTTAAAAATTATACTTTGGAAAGAAAAAGGTAACATGTAAAAGTACCCTCTACTCATTGTTTATTGTATGTAATACATTGAACTAATAGCATTAATTCATTTAATTTCCACAACACCCTGTGAGGTAGGTACTATTTTTTACTATTTTTATTTTATATTGATATCTATGTTTTATGTAGAATATTAATGATACGTGAAGGGGAAAGAATTGTCAAATGTCACACAGCCACTAAGGATTACATAGGGACTTGGACCTTGTATGGGGAAAGCTGGTGGAGAATGAAGGGTAAGCATGACATGCAGATGATCTCATGCACAGGCTGTGGTTTAAATAAGGCAGATCACTCAAGTGGAATTCCTTTGGCCAGGAAGGATAAAAGGGCAGGCGGTCTTAGTATAGGGAGGGGCTCAGATGACATATTTCTACAACAACAACAACAACAACAACAAAAAGCTTCTTGATGTGGCTTTGAAGTCCGTATCTCTTTGAAAGAATCTGAAATAAACAATCAATGAGACTTTCTAAGAGCTGCTGGAATCCAGAACTGGCAATGAGACCAGTGAGAGCTGCCATCTTTTCCTGTTTCCTCCACCGTAACCATTATGCCATCATAACCATTGATCCAATAATATGACAACCAGTGGAGCAAAATTTTACCCAAACATAGAAGGATGTATTGAAGAACTGGGAAGCTACAATTATCACCTCACAAAGTCTAGTAAGAAGGAAAATTCCAGAAATATTGGCAAGTCTATAGTATACACTGTTGCTTTTCAAATGTTTATTTGATCATGGTAAACCACATGTTGTTCATTAACGTTTTAGTATAAGTAAAAAAAAAAAAAAAAAAAAAAAAGGCTGGACGCAGTTGCTCACGCCTGTAATCCCAGCACTTTGGGAGGCCGAGGCGGGCGCATCACGAGGTCAGGAGATGGAGACTATCCTGGTTAACATGGTGAAAACCTGTCTCTACTAAAAATACAAAAAATTTTTAGCCAAGCGTGGTGCTGGGCGCCTGTAGTCCCAGCTACTAGGGAGGCTGAGGCGGGAGAATGGCGTGAACCCGGGAGGCGGAGCTTGCAGTGAGCCAACAACGCGCCTCTGCACTCCAGCCTGGGAGACAGTGCGAGACTCTGTCTCAGAAAAAAAAAAAAAAAAAAAAGGATTTTTAAAATTATTTTAAAATTATATTTACAGTGACACTGATTAATACATTATGCTTTTATTAGGACCTGTATACAATTTATTGGATATATTAAATTACTTATTTCTTATACAGTGGCACATATTTGAGTTTCAGACCCAAAGTTGAGTTTCACAAATGTTACCTCAGCTACAATGAACTTCCAATATTATATTTCCAGTAATTTTATACAGTGGGTATGCACATGCTACAGTGTGTAAAAATGTGCCTATTTTGTGAGTAGAAATAGAGCTGTTTCTGTTTATCCCTAAAAATCTAAATCGCTTGTGGCTTTATGTTAATTCTGATATGTTAGTTTAGTAATAAATTAATGTAAATAATTTAATAGATTATCTTGTTTGCTAATGCTATCAGTTTTTCCTCCACATAAAAATAACAAACATGCAGTTTAAAATTTAAGAACTTAGCTTACGGGTGAAAAATGTCTTAGGGGCTCAGTCTTGTCGGGTGGGAGGAGGCACACTTTCCTGATTTTTACCTCCAGGAGCCCTGCAAGTTTCTTACTGTAAAGATCTGAGGAAAAAGCCTTCTTGCTTCTGGCAGAGAAAGAAGAAAAAAAGCAACTATATCAAAAAACCTTAGGAGCACTCTGTTCTCTTAACAAGGCCTGACCTCAAGGCAAACTATTAAACTATTTTGCCAGAACTAACCTATTGAGATTTTATCAAAATCTAACTGACCTGAAGGAAGTGAAAAATACTCAGCTCTGGCTCACTAAAAGACTGAGACCTCATCATAAGGCTCTAGAAAGCTCTCACAAGCCCCATACGCTACCATCACATCAATAGTGGTCCTGTATAATAAAAAGGAGATTACAACTAACAAACACGGAAAGCCTTTGACACTATTTAAGTAAGTTCTAGGAACATCCAAAGATAATAGGTCAGACAAAAACAGGGGCACCAGAAGGAGTCTTAGCCTGTGAAACCATAACTACAGCAAATAGTAAGCACATATCAACTCCTATCAAGAGAAACATAAAGCTTCAGTTTCTTTTAACTGATAAATCATGTATGGCTTTTAACAAAAAATTACAAGGCATGCTAAACAGGCAAAAACAACCAAAACCACAAAAGGACAAAGTAAGCATCATAACCAGACTCAGATATGGCAGAGAATTCAGAATTATAAGACCAAGAATTTAAAAGGATTAAATGGTAATAGCAGACAACATGCAAGAGCACATGGATAATACAAGCACAGTGAAGGGAACTCTAAGAAAGAATGAAGGAAATGCTAGAAATGAAAAACTCTGTAAAAGAAATGAAGAATTCCTTTAATAGGCTCATCGGAAGACTGAACAAAACCAAGGAAATAATCAGCAAGCCTGAAGATATGTCGATATAATCTTCCAGACTAAAATGAAAAGATTTAAAAAAATATAAAATCCAAAGCTGTGGGACAATTATAAAAGATGTGGCATATGTATAATGGAAAAACAAGGAGAAAAATGAGAGAAAGAAACAGAAGAGGCCGGGCACGGTGGCTCATGCCTGTAATGCCAGTACTTTGGGAGGCCGAGGTGGGTAGATCACGAGGTCAGTAGATCAACACCATCCTGGCTAACACAGTGAAACCCCGTCTCTACTAAAAATACAAAAAATTAGCTGGGTGTGGTGGTGGGCGCCTATAGTCCCAGGTACTTGGGAGGCTGAGGCATGAGAATGGTGTGAACCCAGGAGGCAGAGATTGCAGTGAGCCGAGTCCAGCCTGAGTGACAGAGCGAGACTCCGTCCCAAAAAAAAAAAAAAAAAAGAAAGAAACAGAAGAAATAATTGTAGTAATAATTATTGCAAATTTTCTAAAGTTAATGGCAGACACCAAACCACAGATCCAGGCATATAAGAGAAAAGCAAATAGGATAAATATCCAAGATTCTTCACCTAGGCATATCATTCATAATAAAACTTCAGAAAATCAAGGAGAAAGAGGACATATTGGAAGGAGCCAGGAAGAAGGGGGAAGCATGTATCTATAGAAGAACACAGATAAGAATTACATTGAACCTTCACTCAGAAACCATGCAGGCAAAAAGAGAGTAGAGTAAAATATTCAAAACGTTAAAAGACAGAAAGAAAAACCCACCAATGTAGAATTCCGTGCCTAGAGAAATTATCCTTCAAATATTAAGGAAAAATAAAGAAATTCTCAGACAAACAAAAATAGAAAGAATTTGTTGCTAGTAGGTCTACCTCATAAGAATGTGAAAGAAGTTATTCAGAACAAAGAAAAATAATACAGATGATAAATTCAGGCCTACATAAAGAAAGGAAGAATGTGGGAGAAGAAATAAAAGTTAAATAAAAACTATTAATAACAGCAACACTGTATTTGTTGGTTCTAGCTCATGGATAAGCTAACTGATAGTGATGTTATAAGTAACGGGAGAAAGGACATGAGAAGGTACTTCTACTACCTGTGAAGCGGTAGAGTGTTACTGCAATGGGGACTTGAATTACTTATAAACGTAAATTGCAAAACCTAGGGCAACCATTTTTTTTTAAAGAACTATAATTCATAGACTAATAGAGGAGAAAATTGAATTATATAAAAATATCAAAATAAAGGGAAGGCACAAAAAATTGGAAGACAAAAAAGTAATACGGGAAATATATAGAATACAGTTACAAACATGGTAGGTAGAAATTAAATTATTAATAATCATTTTAAATATGAATATTCTAAATCCAGCAATTAAAAGGCAGAGACTCTGACTTGAAAAAATTAATAAATAAAATAAATCCATTTTAAGTAAAATGACACATAGAGATTAGAAGTAAGCAATGGGGAAAGATATACCAGGCTGGAGTAGCTATATTACTTTCACACTAAACAGACTTAAAAATTAGAAGATATAAAGAGCAGCATTACATGATAAAAGGGTGAAATTTCTAAGAAGACACAACAGTCCTTTATGTATATGTACCTAACAGCAGTGTCAAATATGTGAGGCAAAAACTGACAGAACTCCAAGGAAAAATAGATAAACCCCCTATGTTACAGACTTCAACACACCTCTGTAATGGACAGATACAGCAGGCAGAAAATATGTAAAATAGTGGTTGAACTAAATAACAGCATCTAAGTGACATTTGTAGAACAGCAGAATATGCGATCTTCTCAAGCTCACATGAAACACTCACCAAGACACATCACATTGCAGGCCATAAAACTGACCTTAACGAATCAAAAAAAGAAAATAATCAGACATCATGAAAAGTATGCTCTCAGACAACAATGTAATTAAAATAAAAATCAATAAAAAAGGAAAGCTGGAAAATCTCCAAATATTTGGAGTTAATGGAGACTCGTAACTAACATATAGATCAATAAGAAATTTTAAGGTAAACCTAAAAATATTTTGGGCTAAATGAAAATAAAAATTCAACCAATCAATATATGTTCAAAGCATGGAATGCAGTACATACGGCAAAATTGGAAGTATGTCTATAAAGACCTAAAATTAATAATCTGTTCTTCAGACCCCCCAAAACTGGAAACAGAAGAGAAAATTAAGCCTGAAGTAAACAGAAGAAAATGAATAATAAAATTCACAACAGAAATCAATTTAATTGAAACCAGGAAAACAAAAACAGGGAAGATCAAGGAAACCAAGAGCTAGTTGTTTGAAGATTTATAAAGTCCTACTCAGACTAACCAAGATGAAACAGAGAAGGTACAAATTACTAATATCAGAAATAAAAGAGGGGCCATCACTATTGATCCCATAGACATTAACTGTATAGCTAAGAAATATTATGCACAACTCTGCCAACAAATTTGGTAACTTAGATAAAATGGACCATTTTCTTGAAGGACGCAATTGACCAAAACTCACCTGAGTATAAATAAATAATCTGTGTAGTTTTTAAATAAATTGAATAAAAAACTATTAACATTCCATAATGGAAGGTATAGAATGCCCAGATGTTTTTACTGGTGAATTCAACTAAACATTTAAGGTAGAAATGATGCCATTTTTCTACAATTCATTTTTGAAAATTGAAGAAATATTTTCTAATCATTCTGTGAAGTCAAGAGGTCAGTATGCCAGTAAAACCAAAACCAGACAATGATGTTACGAAAAAGAAAACCACAGATCAATATCTCTCTTGTAGATATGTGCAAAATCCTCAATGAAATATGAGCAAATCAAATAGAAAAATGTATAACAATAATTATACACCTATGGCCAGGTAGAACCTATCCCAGGCATGCAAAGATGCTTCCTCATTCAGAAAACAATTTGTGGAATACATCAATCACATCAACAAACTGAAGAAGAAAAATTGTGTGATTATATCAATAGATGCAGAAAAGCATGTGACAAAATCTGTCCTCTATTTATGATAAAAGCGCTCAGCTAGTACTAAGCGTTGATGGAAACTTTTTCAACTTGGTAAAGAACATTTATTTAAAAAAAATTACACCTAGGATCATACTAATGGATTAAGGGTGAGAAGCTAGATGCTTTCTCCCTAAGAAACAAATCAAGGATATCCCCTCTCACCATTCCTATGCAACATCAAACCAGAAGTTCTAGCTAATGAAATAAGAGAAGAAAAAAACTAGTTGAACCATTGTGGCAGACAGTGTGGCGATTCCTCAGGGATCTAGAACTAGAAATACCATTTGACCCAGCCATCCCATTACTGGGTATATACCCAAAGGATTATAAATCATGCTGCTATAAAGATGCATGCACACGTATGTTTATTGCGGCACTATTCACAATAGCAGACTTGGAACCAACCCAAATGTCCATCAATGATAGACTGGATTAAGAAAATGTGGCACATATACACCATGGAATACTATGCGGCCATAAAAAAGGATGAGTTCATGTCCTTTGTAGGGACATGGATGAAACTGGAAACCATCATTCTCAGCAAACTGTCACAAGGACAAAACCCAAACACCACATGTTCTCACTCATAGGTGGGAACTGAACAATGAGAACACATGGACACAGGAAGGGGAATATCACACACTGGGGCCTGTTGTGGGGTGGGGGGAGGGGGGAGGTATAGCATTAGGAGATATACCTAATGTAAATTACGAGTTACTGGGTGCAGCACACCAACATGGCACATGTATACATACGTAACAAGCCTGCATGCTGTGCACATGTACCCTAAAACCTAAAGTATAATAAAAAAAAATGTAGGAGATGGCCCAGGCCATCACAGTGAGACCTTGTCTCTACAAAAAATTCTTTTAAAAAGCTGGGTGTGGTGGTGTGCACCTGTGTTCTTAGCTGCTTGGGATGTTGAGGTAGGAGGATTGCTTGGGCCCAGGAGCTAGAGGCTGCGGTGAGCCATGATCGTGCCACTGCACTTTAGCCTGGGTGAGAGGGTAAGACCTTGTCTCAAAATAAATAAAAAGAAAAATAAAAATTGAAATGCAAGAGAGCAAACATAATTTTTTTTTTTTGAGATGGAGTCTCGCTCTTGTTGCCCAGGCTGGAGGGCAGTGGTGTTATCTCAGCTCACCGCAGCCTCCGCCTCCTGGGTTCAAGCGATTCTCCTGCCTCAGCCTCCAGAGTAACTGGGATTACGGGCATGAGACACCATACCCGGCTAATTTTTGTATTTTTACTAGAGATGGGGTTTCCCCATGTTGGTCAGGCTTGTTCTCAAACTCCCGACCTCAGGTGATCTGCCTGCCTTGGCCTCCCAAAGTGCTGGGATTACAGGTGTGAGCCACCTTGCCCGGCACCTTGAACTTCCGCACCTGGCCCATAAAAATTTTGATATTCAGCATGACTTGAAGAATTAGGAGATTTGGCCATAGTGGGCCCATTATATCTCCGTAGCCACATGAGCTGAGACTGAGCAGGACAGTTTCATGTAGAAGTACTACCATCTCTCAGCATCACTACAGTTACCACTCCTTTCTGTTGTCTGTCTGGTCCCTCTATAATCTCGGATCTAAGGTGATGTCATTTGCGCTTTTCAGTTATGACAGGTATGGTTAGTTAGGATGCCTAAGTATATTTACCATCTCCTCTTAGATAACTTAAAAGTGGTACTCCCCACACCCCACATCTACCTCATCTCACTCATATCCCACTGCTGATTGATTATAGTCCACCTAAGAGATTCCAAGAGGGCATTCCAAAGGGGACACAGGTATTAGATGCAAAAAAGAGATCCTTCATCAAATAAGCTTAAGAAATGTGGGGTTAAACAATGATAAACATGTTTCCTTGACACAGAATTTCTCAGAGCCTTTAATATTCTAATGTAGTAGGCAACATTTTCCAAAATTATTCGACCACCCAACTTTTGTTTGGAGAGCATTTTCAACAAGCCATATTCAGTGAAACTTTAACCCAAGCAAGCAAGTAAAAAAAAAAACTGTGCTGTTGATCATAGCCAGTACAATAAAGCAATAAGTTAAAATAAAAAACCTAAGAACTCAAAAAATAAACAAATTTATCGGTATTCACAGCATGATTATGTAGATAAAAAATTTTAAACTCTGTAGACAAATTCCTAGAAAAAGTAATTTTAGTAAAACATCAATATATGCTCCAGCTACAAATATTTAGAAAATGAAAATTTAAAATATCATTTATAATAATGGAGGGGCCAGGGGAAAGCTTACCCTCTACCCTCCAAAGATTCACTGAAAATGAACTGACAAAAGTCAGATTAATAGGAAGAAAAGGCATACAAAATTTATGTTAACATGTTTGTGTACATGGGGGCCATACACAAATTATGAGACTTGAAGAGGCGCTAGATGATTGAGACTTAAATACTCTCTTCATAGGGAAGAGATGTATGGATTTGGGAGGCATACTTTATTTTTTAAATGGTTCTCTTTGGAAGCTGGACGAGACAAGTAAAGGGGAAGGCAAGGGGTAGAACTGCACAAGAGCAAAGGTAATTTCTTAGAACTGCTCTCAGAATAAATTAAAAATTTGTCTGGAAAAAAATAAAATAAAAAAATAAAAGCTATAAAAATTGAAAAGGAAGCAATAAATCTATCTTTGCTCGCAGATAACATAATTTTCTGTATAGAAAATTCCCACAAAATTTTATTAAAAAAACCTTTTTGTTTAAAGTTATTCGCTCCAAAACAACTGGAGCAAATAACAATTAATATATATATAATTATTGTGTACTTATATATTGTGTACATATATATACACCTACGTGTGTGTGTATATATACATATATATAGGACTTATATATATATATAGGACTTATATATATATACCTATGTGTGTATATATATACATGTGTATATATGAAAATTAAACTTGAATTACACACACATAGGTGTATATATATATATATATATACACACACACACACATACATACATATATATATATAGCAGGATACGATTTTGACTAATGAAAGTCAATTGCTTTCCTATACACCAGCAGTGAACAATTGTAATTATAAATTTGAAACACAACGCAATGTAATTTTCATTAACACAAAATGAAATATTTAGGTCAAAATCTAAAAAATTACATACAAGATCTATATGAGAAAAGCTACAAAACTGAGGACAAATGTCAAAGCTCTAAATAAAGAGAGATATTCTATATTCATACATGGAAGGCTCAAATAATGTTAAGATGCGAGTTCTCCCAAACTTGATCTGTAAATTAAATGAGATGCTGATCATAAGTGGAAATTGACAAATTTATTCTAAAATTTATATGGAACTGCAAAATACACAGAAGATTCAATGCAATGGTTAAGAAAAAAGTAAAGTTGGAGGATTGGCACTACCCAACTTCCAGACTTGCTAAAATCTGTTGTAATCAAGAGAGTGTAGTACTGGTGAAATTACAAACATATGGATCAATGGAAAGAAATAATCAGAAACAGACCCACACAAACATAGTCAACTGATCTTTCACAATGCCACAATGGCATGCCAGTGAGGAAAGGATAATCTTTTTTTTTTTTTTTTTTTTTAATGGTTTTGGATCAACTGGATTGCCAAATGCAGAAAAAAAAATCAAGACATTGACTTTACAGTTTTCACAAAAGGGGCATAGACAGATATGTACAATGAAAAATTATAAAACACTAGCAAATAATACAGGAGAAAATCTACATGACCTCGGGTTTGACAATGTGACAATGAGTTTTTAGACACAACACCAAAAGCCCCATCTATGAAAGAAAACAAAACAAAACAAATCAAAAATTTTGTAAGTTGGACTTAATTAAAATTAAAACTTTCTCTCTGTAAAAGAATCAACAGAATGTAAAGCCACAGACCAGGAGAAAATTTTTATAAAATATATATCTGATAAAGGAACTGTATCTAAAATACACAAAGAACTCCAAAACACAACAATGAGAAAAAGAAACAACTCAGTTAAAAAGTTAACAAAAGATTTGAACCAACACTTCGGCAAGTAGGGTATACAGATAGGAAAATAGATTCAATATTATGTTATTAGGGAACTGTAAATTAATACTACAATGATATACCACGATATATTTATTAAAATTGCCAAGATGCTAAATACTTAGAAAACCAAATTCTGGTAATGGTGTGGAGAAACTGGAACTGTCATTCATCGTTGGTGGAAATGCAAAATGGTAAAGCCACCTTGGAAGAATGTTTGGAAGTTCCTTAAAAAGCTTGACGTAATTCTACCAAATGAAACTGCAATTGAGCTTTTAGATATTTACTCAAACGAGTTGAAAACATGGATTCATGCACATTTTTGCACAGGTTTATTCATAATTTCTTAAAACTAGAAGCAGTCAAGATGTTCTTCAAAGGTGAAATGGGTACAAAAGCAGTGGTACACCCATACAAAAACTATAATTCAACAATAAAAAGATATGAGCTCTTAAGTCTCAAAAATGCATGAAGGAAACTTAAATGTATACTGCTAAATGAAATAAGTTGGTTCACAAAGGCTACATATTCTATGACTATCGCTATAAGCCATTCTGGAAAAGGCAAAACTACAGAGATTCAAAAAAATTAGTTGTTGAAGAGTATGGTGGGAATAATGAATATGTGGGGCACAGGATTTGGGGGCAGTGAAATTATTATGTACAATACTAAAATAATAGATACATGAAATTATGCATTTGTCAAAATACATAAAACCATATTTCTCAAAGTGCAAACCCATAGATTTTGGATAATAACAATGTATCAATATGGTTTCATCAATTGTAATAAGTGTACCATATCAAAATGATGTGTAATAGGGGAAACTGGAGGATAATGGGAAGGAGTATATGGGAACCTTCTGTAGTTTCTTCTTAAATTTTCTGTAAAAATCTAACTTCTTTTAAAAATGTATTAATTTCAAAATTGATAATAAGCTGAACATTTTAGAAACATATTATATACAGAAAAAGTTAAGAAAAATAATATCCAATAAAATCGAAGTCATGCAAAACCTCTGGATATGTTCTGTGCCCTTTCTGTGATATTTACCTTGTTAGGTTTTGTGTCCTTTTGAAAGTCTTTCTTCTTATTAAATAAAAGGTCAAGTAAAATTCGGTCCATATTTATCATTCTTTTAAAAATCCTGTACTGAAAAATATTCTATTAACCTGTTCTCTACAGGTGCCTTTCTAAATGGTCTTTTTTCTTTTTCTTTTTTATTTTTTCTGCATTAGTTTTACCTGACCTTAGCTGAGAAAGGAAGGATTTACAGAGCTGACAAAGCTTAGCTCCTCATGTCTGTCTAGCATGCTCTAATGAAGGGAATTAACTCAATTCGGGCAAAAAAAAAAAAAAGTATAATAGAGATTCTTAGACCACTTAAGTACCAACCAACCACCTTCTTATTACAACATTCGCAGTCAGAAAAGTAGATTCAATTTCATATGTTTATATTAAAAAGGTCATATTAAATAGAATTCTCATCCACAAAATAAGGTATTTTGAATAACAAAATTAATGATGTTCAAAGACTTATTTAAATACCCCATTAGTTTTTTAATGAGAAATTTAACCATAGAAAACCTTCATTTGTATAACTTCCAAATTTTCTCTTTAAATATTAATGAAACACTCAACAAAAAAATATGAACTTGGAGTTATTTGAAGGCCACAGAGCTTAGTGAAGGGTATTGGCTTGGCAGTCAAACAGTTTTCTAGAATTTGAAAAGCCACTAATAAGATCTGAGATCTTGTAAAGGTCAGTTAACACTTGAGAGTCTTAGCCTCTTTGCCTTCAAATCGATAAAAGGAGAATGTAGGTCCAGCTGATCTTTGCAGCCACTGCCAGCTCCACAGTTATTTCAATACCATCACACTATTTAGTCCAGTGGCACAAATGTGGTTTTTAAAAATTATAACTATATTTCAACTGGAATTATTTCACCAAAATGAAAACAAATACATAAGTATACAAAGTGACTTAATATAATTCATTAAATATTTAACAAAAGCATGAAAAGTGAGTATGTTGAAATGAACCCACTTAAACAACCAGTCCTCTAAAATGATCTATCTCAAGGCTTGCACACTGGTTTTCTCATTAGCATCAAACTCAGCTCTTCCATTTGATTATCTGGGCAGTTTTATTGCTACCAGAGGAATGGAATTGTTTTAAGATATTCAAGCAAGTAATTAAACATGGAGTGCTTCAGAGTATTTGACAGAAATGCAAACTAGAGAATCATCAACCAAGTCATACTTAACTGCAGTTAATACAGACTATCTAAGGCTTCCTGGCATGTAGACCTGGACCAAGGTAGGTTCAATATCTTCAGTAATTTTTTTTTCCCAGATCCATGGTAGTTATACCTGGCTGACCCTGAGACTCACCTAAGAAGCTTCTTAATAATCCCTATTCCTGAAACTCAACCCAGATTCACTTAATCAGAATCTCCCAGCATGGCATTTACCAATTGTTATAGTTCAAAGTTCCCCAGGTAATTCTGCTATATGCTGAAGTTTGTAACCCAAGGCATGTATGCTATGGTAAGTACCTACTTAAATATCAAGATATACAACTCACTAAATCTATTCATGATGCTTATTTCATTTTCCATTTTATCATTTCTCAAAAATTACTTATCTTGATAATATCCCATCTAAAAACAAATAGCGGTAATGCCTTTTCTTTTAGTTTCATCAGTTTTCAAGAACAGACTAATGTTTTTGAGACCACTTATATATCTGTGTTTTCAACATTTTCAATGAAGGAATAGCAATAATCATGATTATTATAATGATTATAATATTCTGGATGCTCTTATCAGTGCTTTAAGCATATTAATTCATGTAGTCTTTAAAACAACCCAGTGAACTAGGTAATATTATTCCTTCTCTTTCATGAATGAGGAAACAAAGCATTAGTGATGTTAATTAATATGTTCATGGATATATATCTCTAGGTGTTAGAGCTTGGATTTGAACTCAGCATACTGAGCTCTCAATCCACACCTTGTATGATTATTTTAACTTATTTCACTCTTTAGAAGTGAAGAGTTTTTAGAAGTGAATCATTTTTTAGAATGGTTTCTTGCTGATCACCAGTGCAGGTTCACACCAGGACGTGATGGCGAATCCCATAGTTCTTGATTCAATCTCTGGCTCAGTAGGTAAAAGAAGGGATTTGTGGATAGGTACCAAAATGTGTTTTCTTGTAGCAGTTACTTCGAGCCATACAGCATACTGTTCATTAGACAACATGCAGCCTAGTGTAAGAATCTGGCAGAGTCTGAAAGGATACGTGTTGGCATGAATCTCAGTCTGTCTTTGTGTGTGTCTGCTAGTCTGAGTGCTATCTGATTGGACCAGGGAACGAATTTGAGGAGCATGCCAACATGGCTTGGCTCTTTTTAAAGACACCTGTCAACACTTGGCAAGGGCTCAGAGAGTGCAGCCGTTAAGTGACCACAGGATCGTTTATACCTCCGAAAATGAAATCATAAATGCAGAAAAAGTTATAATAATTAGAGGAACGGTCTTTAAAATTAAGTCATTTTTTTAAACAAGTCATCTTTCTGTATCTACCAGATAAATCTAGAGGCTACATTTCCTCTTTGCTGGATGTTCTGTTTTCACAAGATTCATATTAATTTTATAAATATGCTGACAAAATAATATATTGGCCAGTTACAATCATGTTAGATTTAGTTGTTTCTTGTTCTATCATTTTACTCTATTTATTTTATCATTTTATTATTTTTGAGAGGGAGCCTTGTTCTGTCGCCAGGCTGGAGTGCAGTGTCGCGATCTTGGCTCACTGCAACCTCCACCTCCCGGGTTCATGCAATTCTCCTTCCTCAGCCTCCCGAGTAGCTGGGACTACACATGTGCACCACCACACCTGGCTAATTTTTGACATTTTTAGTAGAGACAGGGTGTTGCCACATTGATCAGGCTGTTCATCTGAACCTCCTGACCTCAAGCCATCCTCCTGCCTCAGCCTCCCAAAGTGCTGGGACGTGAGCCACCACGCCTGGCTCTTCTACCATTTTAAAAGATGATTTTCTGGTCGTATTATCCTTTGGAATATAGCAGCTTATATTCCTTTAAATCCAGCTCGATTCAGGGACTTCTCTTCCCAAAAAACATTGCAAAGTGCATATCATAAAAATAACTCTTTGCGTAAAATCCTTAGAAATTTTGGGGAAACATTATGCCATGTCCTTTAAAACACACATTTGATTTAACAAGGAAGTAGGAGGATTTTAAGATGACCAATTTGTCCCAGTTTGTTCAAGACTGTCCAAATGTTAAAACTGAAAGCCCCATGTCTTGGGAACTGCTTCAGCTCTAGGTAACTGGTACCTCTGGCTTATTAACTTTCTACTGTTGTATAGTGCATTACTACAAATTTAACAACTTAAAACCATACACATATTTATTATATCTCGGTTTTTTTAAGTCAGAAGTCTGGGCATGTCTCAGCTGTGAGTCCTCTAATTAGGGAATTACATGGCTGCAATCAAGATTTTGTGTCCACTGCTTTTTCATCTATAGGCTCAATTGGAGAATATACTTGGTAACTTATTCCAGTGCATCACAAAATTCATTTCCTTGCTGCTGCAGGACTCAGGTCCTCATTTTCCTGTTGGTTGTCAGCCAGAGGCTGCTCTCGATTCCTGGAGGTCATCAACAGATCCATGCCATGGAGATCTCTCCGTTGTTCTTCTTAAAACTTGGCAGCTCATTTCTTCTAAGCTACAAATGGAGAGAGACACTCTCTCTATTAAGATAAATTCTTTCAATGATCAATAGAGTTTAAACAGGAATTTCCATTGTCAAGCTTCTTACAGAATGGCAGTGTCCAACAAATACCTGGATCGTGGCCTAGTGAAACTTCGAAGCAGAAGACCTAGGTAAGTTACACTTAGACTTCCAATCAATAGAATTGTTTGATTTAAAAATGTGTGTTGTTTTGAACTTATGGGTTTGTGGTAATTTGTTATGCAGGAATGGAAAACTAATAGAGTTGGTCACTGATATTGTTTGGATTTATGTCTTCACTAAATCTCATGTCGAATTGTAATCCCCAATGTGGGAGGAGGAGGCTGGTGGGAGGTGATTGGATCATGGGGATGCACTTCTTGCTTGCTGATTTCGTGATACTGACTGAGTTCTCAGGAGGTCAGGTTGTTTAAAATTTGTAGCACTTCCCCCTTTGCTCTGTCTTCCTCCTGCTCCAGCCATGGAGGATGTGCCGGCTTCCCCTTTGCCTTCCTCCATAACTGTAAGCTTCCTGAGAGTTCCCTCGCCATGCCTCCTGTACAGCCTGCAGAAATTTGAGCCAATTAAACATCTTTTCTTTATAAATTACCCAATTTCAAGTATTTCTTTATAGCAGTGCAAGAATGGAATAATATAGTCACTCTAGAGTTTAACCAGGAGCGCTTCCTCCTTGGCCCTGCCCCACACACACACACACACACACACACACACACACACACACACACACACAACACACACACACACACACACACACACACACACACACACACACACACAAAGGAACCATAGTAGGTGGTTGCTCTAGGTGGATATAGACGTGGGATTTAAGGTCCAGGCTGGGGAAAGGGATCAAAATTAGGCTTTTCCAAAGGGGGATGTAGAACTAAGACACATTCCAAATTTTTTCATAATTTTCATATTTCAGGTGAAGCCAAAAACAGTAGAAAAATGCATACAGCTTAGTGAGAGAAAACAATTCCCCATGAACATTTTATAGCCAGTTAAACTATTTTTTAAAAATAATTTCAATTTTTTTTTTTTTTTTTTTTTTTTTGAGACAGAGTCTCGCTCTGTCGCCCAGGCTGGAGTGCAGTGGCGCAGTCTCGGCTCACTGCAAGCTCCGCCTCCTGGGTTCACGCCATTCTCCTGCTTCAGCCTCTCCGAGTAGCTGGGACTACAGGCGCCCGCCACCACGCCCGGCTAATTTTTTGTATTTTTTAGTAGAGACGGGGTTTCACCGTGGTCTCGATCTCCTGACCTCGTGATCTGCCTCCCTCGGCCTCCCAAAGTGCTGGGATTACAAGCGTGAGCCACCGCGCCTGGCCAATAATTTCAATTTTTATTTAAATACAGGTACATGTGCAGGTTTGTTACCTGGGTATATTATGTGATGCTGAAGTTTGGGGTACCAAAGACACAGAATCAACCCAGGTACCCATGCCCATCAACAGTGGATTGAATAAAGAAAATGTGGTACATATACTCCATGGAACGCTATGCAGCTATAACAAAAGAAGAGTGGAATCGCGTTCTTTGCCACAGCATGGGTGCAGCTGGAGCCAATAATCTAAGCAAATTAGCATAGAAACAGAAAACCAAATACTGTATGTTCTTACTTTTAAGTGGGAGCTAAACATGGAGCACTTGCGGACATAAATGTGAGAACAATAGACACTAGAAACTAATGGGGAGGGAAGGAGGGGCCCAGGGTTGAAAAACTATTTTAAAATATAAAAGATATTAAACAGTGTTAAGAAAAATAAAAAATGAATCTGGTCTATAACAATAGACTCCTCACTAAAGGAACTTCTCAAAGGTGAACATAAGAAGTAAAAAAAAAAAAAAAAAAAAATCCTAGAGTTCTTACATGAAGGAAGTAATAGTGAGCATTTAAACTGCTAAGCACAGAAATGAATCTCAATAAACATTCATCAAAATTACAAATTGTCGTCACTACTAATTTGGAAGGCATAATAATGATGTAGGAGTAAAATAATCAACAGTAATATCATGTAAGATGGGAAAGGCCACCAAAGTCAAATGCATGTTCTTCTTTCTTTCTTTCTTAGAGACAGAGTCTTGCTACGTTGCCCAAGCTGAACTAACTCCTGGTCTCAAGCAATCCTCCCACCTTAGCTAAGTAGCCAGGACTGCAAGCATAGCTCAATGCACCTGGCTTTGTTTATTTCTGAAGCAGAATGAGATACTTATTAATTTTAGACTAGTGATATACTTATTAATTTTAGACTTTGTGCAAATCTTAATATTGTGAAGATAACTACAAAAGATCGTAAATAGGGTATATGCTGTCTAAATTATATGAGAGAAAAGTAAAAACTTTAATCAAAGAAAATAATTGCCTAAATTAAGCATAGAAAATTTGACAATTGTTTTTAAAAGATGATGTAATTATATACAAATAAATTAATATTTACAATAAATATGTTTATTGCACTAACTACTCCACTTATAAAATTGTAAGTCTGAATTAAAAAGAAATCATTTTATTCTACATTGTATACATATATTTAAACATTACATTATACCCCATACATGTATACAATTTTGATTTTTCAATTAATATAATATTAATCAAACATAATAAAATGAAATACAGGAAGTGTGGCTTGACTACCCACCACAAAATAATAACAAAATTTTAAAAACCCTTTTATATACACTCTAGAAGATAGTCACTCAAAACACAAAAATGATAGAGGAAGTAGATAACAACATGTGCTTTATGAAAAGTAGTTAATAAAAGCAAAAACTACAGTTAATATTAAAGTAGATTTTAATGCAAAAATTTAAAGTCTAGTGCAACATTGTATGGCACTTCATAATTATGCACTTCCAATCATGAGGAAGGTACTTTAAATTATACACACACGTACACATACAGTAAATTAATCTGTTGAGAATTTAAGGAAAAATGTATCAACAATTTTAGAACTGTGCCTAGTATATACTAAGTACTTTATAACTATACCCAGCATAGGGGATGTACATGAACAGATTAAACCTTTCCCTCTTAATCTGATCCTTTTCAAGTTGAGTACTTATGTCTCCAAGCACAAAGTAAAACTGAAAGCATGAAATACATTTCTGCTTTATTATTGACATTCCAAGTGATATTTTCTAGTCTATTTCTTCTTTTCTTTTTTTTTGAGACAGAGTCTCACTCTGTCTCCCGGCTGGAGTGCAGTGGCGTGATCTCTGCTCACTGCAAGCTCCACCTTCCGGGTTCATGCCATTCTCCTACCTCAGCCTCTCGAGTAGCTGGGACTACAGGCACCTGCCACCACGCCAGGCTATTTTTTTTTTTGAATTTTTAGTAGAGACGGGGTTTCACCGTGTTAGCCAGGATGGTCTCGATATCCTGACCTCGTGATCCACCTGCCTTGGCCTCCCAAAGTGCTGGAATTACAGGCGTGAGCCACCACGCCCAGCCGTCTATTTCTTATTTTCTACAGCCACTTCAAACCATAATTAAAATTCTAAAGAATACCAAAAATATTTTTGTTCACAGATTCTGTTTTCTTATAATGAATATAATATTCTTAAAAGAAAACAAGACCTAAAACACGCAGAATTTTGAAGCAAATTCTTCAGGTACTTTTTGGAAATAAAATGTAGGAGAGTTCAATTCAGTTAATGGATGAATTGAGTTTGTGGAAATCAAAATCATATCATCCATTGATGATATGAATATGGTAAATGAAGATGCTAAAATCATATATCTGTATGTGACCATAAATATGGTGTATAAAGACAAGTATCTGAGTGTGTATGGATATATGTATGTGCATGTATGTATGAATGTGGGAATGTATGCATATCTCTTGAAAAAGAAAGCAATACAGACAGAAAAGCTAAACAAAAAAAGAGAGAGAGAGAACGGGAAGTGAGGAAAAGAGTTATTATACAATTAGGTTACAGACCTTGAAGTGATAGCAGTTGAACATCATTTTTATTGCATTTTAAAAAGATGTTTCATTACAAGAGCCGATGTACTGTATGAAACTTCCAGATGGTCTTTAACAGAGCAGAACTTAAGCATACTTTTGAGATTTAATCTACCTTGAAAAAGAAACATGTAAGTCAAAGAAAGATGAACAAAGATTGCCACAGAATAAGACAGTGCTTATTTCAAACGTTTAATTCTTTTATATTTACATTGCTATTTTCAATATTTAGACACCCTGAAATTATTAATCAATATTTTACAAACACTGAATGGGCTGGGCGCAGTGGCTCATGCTTGTAATCTCAGCACTTTGGGAGGCCGAGGCTGGCAGATCACCTGAGGTCAGGAGTTCCAGATCAGCCTGGCCAAATAGGTGAAACCCTGTCTCTATTAAAAATACAAAAATTAGCCGGGTGTGGTGGAAGGCACCTGTAATCCCAGCTACTCAGGAGGCTGAGGCAAGAGAATCGCTTGAACCCGGGAGGTGGAGGTTGCAGTGAGCCCAGATCACACCAGTGCACTCCAGCATGGCAAGAGAGCAAGACTCTGTCTCAAAAACAAACAAATAAAACAAACAAACAAAAAACACTGAATGGAGAGCATTATGTGAGTCTGTCTATCCATGTATATGGTGACAGACATTTTATATTGCTAAGTAAATTTGCTTTACTTCTCGTTACGTATGTTTTAAATTATATAACTTACACAATTATTTCTACCAATAGGAATACAGGTAAGTACAGGTAGGATGCCATATTACTATTCCCATCTTATCTAATGGAAATGTACGTACAGTGGAGTCTCCACATACTGAGAGGCAGAAGTCTCTGTTGAGAAAAGAGGTAGAGGGTAGAAAGAACAACATGGCCTGTCAGGGAGCCAGGAAAAGAGTAGGCTAAAATTATGTTGTGAGAGAGATGTTCTGAAGTTCTCATCTCAGCCCCAGAATGAAGGATTAAAGAAAAAGTTTCCAAAAAAAAAAAAAGTGGACCTGGCCGGGCGTGGAGGCTTATGCCTGTAATCCCAGCACTTTGGGAGGCCTAGGTGCTTGGATCACCTGAAGTCAAGAGTTCGAGACTGGCCTGCCCAACATGGCAAAACTCCATCTCTATCAAAAATACAAAAATTAGCCTGGTGGTGGCGGGCACCTATAATCCCAGCTACTTGGAAGGCTGAGGCAGGAGAATCTCTTTAGCCTGGGAGGCGGAGGTTGTATTGAACCAAGATCCTGCCATTACACTCTAGCCTGGGTGACAGAAGGAAGCTCTGTCTCAAAAAAAAAAAAGAAAAAGAAAACAATACCTATTCGTTTTGTTTTCTAGATATTAATCACAGCTCATGATTGTCCTTTTCAATCTTTTTTTTTTTTTTCAAATCTTACCTCCTATACATAGTGCCTGCAGGTAGGCAAACTACAGCGTGATGAGTAGTATGCTAATATACCTTGATATCTTTCTTAAATTTTGCTGAAATAAATATCATTTTGACTTCATCTTTCCTGAATCCCTTTAACACCAGTGTCAGCAGGTGTTGAATAGGATACAGCTACAGGAAGAGCAAGAGATGAGAGTGGAGCCCAAAAATAGTTTGGTAAAGCAATATGGGTCAGGGAGGGGGAATGGCATGATTGATTTTGAGTCTGGAAAGATAATCATGATTTGTGTGAATCACAGACCGATATGTGGCAAGACTAGAACCAGAGAAAATTACCAGTGTTTGCGTGTAGTCCAGTGAGAGTATCTTGCACTGAAGTATTGTCACCGAGGAAGGAAAAACATACAGAGACTACTATAAGTGAAAGAAACAACTGGTAACTGACCAGCTCTTAGTGGAATAGGAAAAGTCAGGTTTCAGGATGATGCCTAGGTTTCTAGTTTTGTCAACTGTGTGAATGTTTAGACTATTTGTATTAAAATTGGAAATGAAAAAATATAGTAAATTTGAGGGTAAAATAACAAATTCGCTGTCCAAACAGCCGCATCCAGACCACATAATGGGTAAAAATACATAATCACTGGGGCAGGCTGAGGCATGTAGAGAACGTGACAGTTAACTAAGGGTAGTAAAAATGGCATAGTCACATGTTACAACTATAACACGAACAATGCCCGGAGGATTAACGGGAGTTTCACACAGAGATTCTCCAACTTTCCCTGAAGACACTGCACAGATGAAAAGATTTTTAAAGGGACTTAAAAAAAAAATAGAAACTTAGCTGTGATAAGAACATTGCAAATCCAATGACCAAACCCAGTGCTTTGTCTTGGCCCAGCAAACACAAAGTCCACTGTTTCTTTTGAGATATCCTTTGAGCTGGGGCCACTGGGATTTAAAATGATGGAGAAAAACAACCAGAGCTTTTGGAAACAAGGCCTTCTGATGGAGTAATAAAATAGATGCTCCTTCCCTGAACTTCTTAGTGAGAAGATGTGGGAACTACAGGACAAAAGAAGAATCAAGATAGCTGTTATCTGTCTCTGAACCTCCACCTTCTGGAAGGAAGTAGGATTACAAATAGATGCTCTTTGGACAGAGAGAGGGGAACACCACACACTGGGGCCTGTTGGGGTTGGGGGCATAGGGAAGGGAGAGCATCACGTTAAATAGCTAATGCATGTGGGGGCTTCATATCTAGGTGATGGGTTAATAGGTGCAGCAAATCACCAGAGCACATGTTTATCTATGTAATAAACCTGCATGTCCTGCACATGTCCTAGAATTTAAAATAAAACAAAAATTTTTAAAAGAAGCTCAAACACGTCTAAATAAATAATGAGTGCTACAAACTTTCAGTTCTGCTGATTTTTTTCCAGCTTTATGGAAGTAAGATTGATAAATACAAAATTGTATTATAAAACAACAACAACAACAACAACAAAAAATAGATGCTCTGTAAATGTAGCCTGGAGAAGTTACTTTACCTCCATGAGTCTCAATCAACAGATGTGTAAAGTGGTGATGATGATAATGATACCTTCCTCATAGGAGACCTTTGATAATGGATGATAATTCATTTTATCCAAAATATATACAAATATACAAAAGAAAGGCCAGGTGTGGTAGCTCACACCTGTAATTTCAACACTTGGGGAGATAGAGGATGGAGGGTCGCTTGAGGTCAGGAGTTCAAGACCAACCTGCACAATGCAACAAGACCTCAATTGTATATATAAAAAAAAAAAACTTTTGAAACTAGCTTGGCATGTTGGTGTATGCCTACATCTCCAGCTATTTAGGATGCTGAGGCAAGAGGATCACTTGAGCCCAGGAGTTGGACGTTATAGTCAGCTACAAGCACGCCGCTGCACTCTAGCCCGGGGTAACAGAGCAAGACCCTGTCTCATAAACAAACAAATAAATAAAATAAAGTAAAAAACAATTTGAAATGAGCTTTTGCATTTAACTATAATATTAAAGTTTTAAACATATTAGACATTTTTCTCATGTATACTTTTATATTCATGTACATATGAAAAAGAACATTTTTCCCTTAAAACTCATCAGAAAAAGAAAAAAAAAACTCATCGGGGCTGTTTATGTATTTTTTATTTGGGAAAACAACCTTGGCTCATAAATCTATTTACATACGTAGTTTGGCTCTTCTATTTGAAATCATGTATTTATTTTATTGTTTCTCATCAGTACCTTCTAGAAAATCAGAAAACCCAGCAGGGCAGTAATCATGTCAGTTTACTAGCCAGTGACTAACTATGGCATGCTAGCCTAGAGACACTTGCGTGGGAGGCCACGATCCTTACTGTTAATGAATGTAAGAATGGGTGGGGGGTGGAATCTGTTGCTATTACTTCCCAGTTTTCCTGAACTTTACAGCTACAATTGCTTCTCTACATCTTATCTATTCTCATCTTCTCATGCTGATTAATGCCAGATGCTTCTTTACAACACTTGGGCAACATCAGTTTCGCTGTTGTTGCCGTCAGTTGTTTTGTTTTTGTTGTTATTGTTTTGCCTTTTGTTATTATTTTTAATGTGTCACTAGAAGATCCTCAGAACAGGTAGCATATTAAAAATAGAAAGCCTATTTTAGAGAATGTTAATAGCAGGAATATAATATTCAAAGCATGTTGGCTAATTTCTTGGCCAACATATCCAATTTAATTTTAATCTTATTGGCAATGACACAAAATACACACCTCCAGATTGTTAAAATAGCTTGCGTTATACAACACTAAGGTACATCTTTAATATCTATTTTATTCTTTACACAATTATATATTATGTATATATAAATTTTATAGATGGATATTTAAGTGTATAATTCTATCAATTTATACATTGTGCTGAAGTGTTAACATAACTCTAGTTCCTGCAGATTTAACTCATGGTTTTCTAAAACATATATTTTTGGCTTTAAAAACAATATTAGGTATATTTCACAAGAGACCATGTACTTGCCTCCATTTTTAAGTTATGGAAGTAAACTGTAGAAAAGAAGTGTGAAATAAGTCATATTTCTACTTCCTACTTATAGCCAAGACAGTACTCGAGGGTTGGTGGAATGGTGAGAGAGAAATTGCAAATTGCTAATGCCTCCATGTTGAAAATGTAATGTATTACATTGAAGTAACCAATGCTAGTTATGATATGTTGGTATGCCCGACCCATAAACCCCATTTATATTTTTACTGGCTTAATCCCCTCTGAAAAGCCCATTTAATCAATAGTATTGCTAATAGAATTAATCGTCATCGAATCCTAACTGTATTTGTTTTTATATGGGAAATGAATTGTGATTTCTAAATAAGAACTTACTGAATGCATTTGTGAACTAAATCTATTTATATGTTGGAGTTTCTCAGTGAAACTCCTGACCCACAGGAAATGGCAATGTAACTAAATACAGAAGACATATCAAACAGTAACTAATTATAAAAGCAGAATGTGACAAATGCCAAACTAGTGATCTGCCTAGTGAGTGTTTCTGAGGCTCAAAAGAGTAAAATTACTGAATTGAGAACAGGCTTCATAGAAGTACTGAGTTTGAGGGCTTTTTAACAATGAGTAACAAGATTTGGGGAAAAAGACACTCTACAAAAGTACAAAGGTGTAGATGTCCAAATCTATAAGCCTCTCTTAAAGCTAACTCAGAAAAATATAATATTCAAGGTTTATTGAAAAAAACAGAGAAGTTAAGAGTATTATTGATTGACAGGTCGTTATCCTCTGCTCTCTTTCTCTTGCTTTCTTTGACAGATGTGAGGCACACAATTTAAAGCTGGCTATAATCCTTTTCTCACGATGATATAGGGAGCAGAAGTCAGAAAGGTCTTTGTGCAAGGCACAGAAAGAAGATGTAAAACTTTCTATTTCCTCCTAAGTCAGTCCCACACCATGGATAGTATTATACAGTAATCACATAACTACAACTTAAGCAAACCAAGCAGATTACTGGGAAACATCCATGTTGAATAAATGGAATATCAAGGTTAAGGTAGAAGTACAACTTTCGACTGCAGCTTGTGACAACCTTCGATTACATTTAGTAAACCATAGCTATAGAAATTAAAAATAATCAATATGATGGAAAAACACATCTATGAAATATAATATCATGAACTTTGGTGTTATGTGTAATCACAGTCCTTTCCTTGACTGCTGAACTTCACACTACTCCTTCCTTTCTCTTTCTGTCATCAGATCACCTTTTATTTTTACTTGGATTTTCTATCTTATTCTCTGATCCAAGTTTTATTCCCGCGCTTATGACTTTCAACCTCAGCTTTTTTATCTTCTTTGATCCTGAATAGGAGTACTCTGTTTTCTATCATCCTTCTCCTTTATTGGTCTCTACTTCTGCTTCAGCTTTTTTTCTCTATCTTGTGACGTGTTGGGGTTTTGGGAGCTGGTTCATCTTCATTCACAAGTTCGGATTGTGTACCTACTTTGTCAATGTCTTTGCCACTGTCTTCTTTCTCTGTCTTGAACGCTTTCTTTTCATTTCTTCCCTTTCTCCAACTTTTTTCTCTTTCACCTTGTTCCTTCTTTTTACAATTCTTCTTATGATCGGTCTTTTCGATTGTTTTTCTTAACTTTTGTTTCTTCACCAGTAGCTTTAATTCTCCGTAACTCATGTGTTGTTCTCTCAGCAAATAGTCACCTACCTAGGACTGGCCATCTCCTACTCTCTAAAGGAGTCCATCCATATCACAAATTTTCATTTGTTTTTCTTGGGCAGCAAAATTTTCAATTGAAGTTTGTGGATCTAAAATTCACTCTCTCAACAGTCCAACTAATTTCTTCTTCTACCTTTCCTTCAAATCCTAATTCATCAATCTGCTGCAGGAGTACATCAGTTTTACATGTTAGAACCTTTTTCATTTTTATTTATTTTGTCTTTTGGACCACCAGTTCCAGGAGACCGCTGGTTTTGAAATAATGGCTGAGTTTAATTCTACATTCTACATTCTACTTCTACAAGTAAGCTCTGTAGGTGCCCTCTATCTTAGGGCTAACTTTCATAAAATTAAAACTCTTCAGTTTTCATAGACTTTCATTCTGAAATTTTTCACATGGATGTGTAGATCAATTTTTTGCAACTGTTCACTTCCTCTAGAGAAGAATCCTCTTATCTTCTGCCTGGCAGCAGGGTGTGGTGGGGAACATCTACCTATATATTTCTGGTGCCTCTAAATCCAGCTTCCAGGTGACAGCCAATAAGAAGCCAGACCTTCAGTCATACAGCCACCAAGGAAATGAATTTTGTCAATAATCTGAGTGAGACTAGAAGTGGTTTCCACCAGGTGAGAAATAAACCAGCTGGCACCTTGATTTCAGCCTATGCGACTGAGCAGAGGACACAACTCCTTACTCATGGAAACAGAAATAATGTGTTTGTTGATTTAAGCCACAAATTTTATAGTAACTGGGTATGTAGCAATAAAAAATTAACACAACTTTCTAAACTATTATACCACCCAAATCTACTATTTTTATTGTCAGCTATCACTCATCTCTTCTACTCTGAATTCTACCTGTATGACTTTGTTCATGTTGCTTACTCCATTTAGAATGTTTGATTCACTGCTCTATGCATTCCCAAAACCTTACTCTCTCTTTAAAATAATATATTAAACTCTGTCATCTTTGCTTAGGTATAGCAATAAAGTTAAAAGCATGTATTTCATAACAAAAGTAATATTTTTGCTTATACTTTATAACACACAGCTTTTATATTATCAGATACAGTTTAATTAATGAAAAATAGCACTTGATATTAAATAATGATTTGTACAATGTAAAGCATTCAATGGATTATATATACATATAAAACTTTATAATCATACCTGTAATTAGTTTTATGAGCTAAGTTATTGCTTTCTTAATTTGATCATGATGTTATACTAAAAACATAGAGAAATTGCTCATGTTTTACAGTATAGGAGTGTGATTGTGAAACATGGTTGTAACTGTCTACATGTGGTTGTTTTCATTTATATTTAGAATATTTAATATTAAACAAATTTTAAAATTTAGTTCCTCAGAGGAGTAGCCACTCTTTAAGTGCTTGATTATCACTCACAGCTAGAATCTACAGTATTGAACAGTACAGCCATGAAATAATTGCATCATCACAGCATAATTTTTAATGTAGAATAATATTGATGATACTTGATATCCAAAATGTATAAATTTTAAGTAAAATATAATTTTAAATAATAAATTATGATTTTATTTTTAAAGATATTGAATAGCATTAATTTCTTCCACTTTTATTTCAGCATTTATAATTATTTAACCTTATAACATGAAAATAAGCTATATGATGCTCTATTATGTAATTATGTGATTGTCTAGAATTGAATACCTTAGAAGAGGTGAAAATATGATTGGAGGACAAGGGAAGAGAGAAAAGGGGAAGGCAATAAAGGCAAGATGAAGTGAGGGAAATAGGAGAATCAAGAACCCATCATCACAGTGGAGTGGACTTTTTCTCCAAGATGCCCATCTGCAAGATTTCGTACCTCCTCTGATACATACCTTCAAAGACCAAACCAGATGGGCCATCTCTGAAGTACTTTTAGGAAACCAAAGACTCTTAGTTAGAGATAGAGAAAGGAACTAGTAGTAACAAAATAGTAATAAAAGAGTAATACATTTTTAATAGCAATAAAATAGTAGTAACAAAATCTATGTAATTCCTAAGCACTTTAGAGAAAGAAAAAATATCATATGCTATTTTTCCATTATCTTTCTCTTGATGTCTTAAAATATCTTCCTAATCATAAGAAAAATATATTTATAGAAATATTTTGACACATAAATTGTGTATACGGGGGGATATTACTTAATTTGGCAAGTTATTTTTTTCTCTAAATTTGTTTGTATTTGACATTTGTTTTAACAAAGTATTTTACGACTTGGTTCTCTCATGGTATTTTGAACCAAGTACATCATATGTAAAGACCTGTGCCACAGATGGATAGCTCATCTCCAGGAGATTGAGAAATGGAGTATGAACCTTAGTTTTAAATCCATTTGGCAATTAGAACTGGAGTTTTACTGTGAACTGTCTTATTATACACTTTATCAAGATCATATGCACATAAAGTTAATTAACATGTTTGAATAATTAATCAAGTAAGAAGAATTTCTTGATGATATCATTTTAGGATAATATATATTTGATTATGAAATTATATATTTGCTAAAAGTAGTATATAGTAAAGGGCTATGTTTAATTTAACCAATCATGAAAACTAAGATTGCTTTAACTTACCAGTAGTTCTCTTTAACACAAGAAAGTTAGATTCTTCAAACAAGATATTATGTGAAAAGTACCCTCTTACCAGAGGTGAAGAGTTAGTCTTAAAGCATCTAGAAACATCTAAAATTTATGTAAGCCAGATGTGGCAGCATGCACCTGTAGTTGCAGCTGCTCGGCTGAGGTGGGAGGGTAACTTGAGCTCAGGAGTTTGAGGCCGCAGTGAGCTAGGATCACACCACTGCACTCCAGTCTGCATGACAGAGTGAGACCCCATCTCTCAGAAACAGTATAAAAATTAAAATTAAAAAATAAAATTCACATAAAACAAATACAATGCAATCATCTTTTTATATATATATAAGAATATATTGGCTCAATCATTGATGACTGGATTGAATTTTGAAAAGGAATGCTGCTTGGGAAAAAGCAAAAGGTGTGTCTCGTAAAATTATGTAGTCTCATGTAGACCGAAATAAAAAATTCCTATTCTTTCAAGTTGGTAAGCTTTTGGGTAGATTATACTTAGAAGAGCACAGAATTAATCTGTAAACCACCACATTGCATATCTCCAACTAAAGCAAGAGGAGCCATTTTACTTTGTATGTGCTTTGATTTACTCAGGAGAAGATTACAGAAATTCAATGCTTTTGTGGCAATTTCAATGTGGCTTCCTTAGCTGGCCAAGTGATCCTAAGACATTCTATTGATACCCATCACATCTGCCACTGCCACTCCATTGCAATTCCATCACTATCAGCCTTTTTTCTACCTACCTGTGTTTCCTCTCATCCTCTCCAGATAGGCTAAGAATCATCCCTGTCTTTCAACTTGCCTAAAACCTAAGCTAGTGAAGGAAATTAATGACAAGAGAAGTGAGATACTAGCCAGTAGAATAAATACCAGTGGCTATCTCCTATACCCAGTCCCCATTGCTACCAAAAAGTAGTTTCTTCCTCATGTCTGAGCCTGGGTATCTCTCTTTTTACAGCTACTGTTGTAGCTCCTCCAACATAGAATTGATTTATACAGTCTGAAGAGTGATTGAAAGAACAACTTCTGCTCCAAATATTGGGTATTGCTTCAGTCATTGATCTACCCAGCATAATCAATGGTATCAGTTATAGATCTAAGTGAAATTTGGGAAAGTCATGGGATTTTGAGACCCTCTATAAAAGAGGCTTTTGCACCACTTCCAGAATAAAATGTTTTACAGTGATTGGCAGAGTTTTCAAGAGGAAATGTAATGACATGCAAGAAAGAGAAATTTTTGTTCTATTTAGATTCTTAGGACTATCAGGAATTGACTACATAATTGTGGAACCTATTGGAAAATAAAATTACATGGAATCTTATTTAATGTCATTAAGAGTTTCAAAAATGACACACTAGAGGATTAAACCAACTGTGGGATTCATGTATGTCCCTGGCAGTGAGACTGGGCCAATTGCTTGCCCATGAAGTCAGTTCTGGCAAGAACATTTAAGTTTTTATTTCAAATTGTTATGGATACATGACAGTTGTACATATTTATGAGGTACATATGATACTTTAATACAATCATATATATAATATGTAATGATCAAATCAGGGTAATTGAGATATTCGTTACATTAAGCATTTATCATGTATTTGTGTTAGAAACATTCCAATTCCACTCTTTTAGTTATTTTGAGATGAACAATAAGTTATTGTTAACTATAGTCATCCGATTGGGCTATTTAACACAACATCTTATTCCTTCTATCTAACTGTATTTTTGTATCGAATAACTGTCCCTTCTCCCTCCACCCAACCCACCATTCTCTCTAATACTCTTTCCAGATGTTGATAACCATCATTATACACTCTATCTCCATGAGTTCAATTTTTTTTTAGTTCCCAGATATGAGTGAGAACAAACAATATTTGTCTTTCTGTGTCTGACTTATTTCACTTAACATAAGGCCATCCAGTTCCACCCATGTTGTTGCAATTAACATGGTTGCATTCGTTTTTATAACCAAATAATGCTTTATTGCATGTATGTAACACATTTTTTATCCATTTGTCCAGTGATCAACCCTTAGGTTGATTCTATATTTTAGCTATTGTTAATTGTGCTGCAGTAAACACAGGAGAGCAGATGTTTCTTCAATAAACTGCTTTCCTTCCTTTTGGATATATACCCAGTAGAGGGATTGCTGGATTATATGGTAGTTCTATTTTTAGTTTTCTGAGGAACCTCCATACTGTTCTTCAAAGTGGTTGTACTAATTTACATTCCCACAAACAGCGTATGAGGGCTCCCCTTTCTCCGCATCCTCGCCAGCATCCTCTATTTCCTGTCTCTCTAATAAATGTCACTTTAACTGGGTTGAGATTATATCTCATGATAGCTTTGATTTATATTTCTCTGATGATTAATGATGGTGAGCATTTTTACATATACCTTTTGGCCATTTGTATGTCTTCTTTTGAAAATGTCTATTGATAACTTTGCCCATTTTAAGTTAGACTAATTTGATTATTAATATTACTTCCGGCAGAAGTTTGTTTTACTTGTCTTTTATTTTTTCCTATCGAGTTCTTTGAGCTTGTCAGGAATATTTTTTAAAGTTAGCTGTTTTTTTTTTTAAAGAAATCTTAGCAATTTTTGACTTTTCAAAAATATCATGTCATTTTCTCTCTCTTTTTTCTTTTTGCTGCCAGAAGTAATATCCCTTAAAAATATGACACTATTTTGTGATTGTTTCCAGAAGTCTTAAAGGAGAGAAATCACAACATAGCTGGCTACCTCCTATTGCAGGGAAAGCATAGAGGGAATCTTCTCAGCAAAAGATAGTAGCAAGAAAAAAGGAAGAAATCACCAACAGAAGGCTCCTAGAAAGAACATCAAGAGTATAATCTAGATTCCACAGCTCATAGCTGACTCCAAGGTGATGTGAAGCTAGATTAGATTCTGCTCCAAATGCTGTGTAAAATGAATCCATGATCCAATGTAAAGGAGGTTATTGGAGGAAAAATACTTAAGTGAGTTGGAACTTTAAAGGCACATCCAATATCATGGCTCAGTTCTGGGGTAATTAGCATACATTATGGGACTTTGAGAACTTTCCCCCACTATCTTTAGTAAAAATCTTAACACGACATTTTGCAACCATTCCATTTTGAGAGTTGGCAAGAGTTTGTGCTTAACAAGAAAAATCTTACAAATGTGAGTCCTATAAGGCATTTGCTATATCAAGAATAGATTTTAAAATAAATAAAATTGAAACAACGAAAACAAATCCTCAAAGCAGAGGAAAACTTCTTTTCTTTGCGCGGTATAATTTGTCTTCATGTGCAAGGTAGGATAAATATGTATTTAGCAGATTTTCAGTTTAGAATCTCTTCTGTAATAAACAGTAAAGAAAAGAACCAGCTGTCTAACATCACCTAATCTGAATGAAGGTAAAACTTAATTTGAATTATTTAAGCAACAATTAGCTAAATAAGAATAGTCTAGTTGTGTCTCATCCAGCACCCTTTTTCATCTCAGCCTGCAATGTAATCTTGGACCTGTTTATGTAGAATCTATACTTTCTTGAGTTTCATTCAGAGTATAAGCAGATATAAATTTTCTGTTTTAATTCTGTTCAGAAATGAGCTTTTCTTTTTAAGTCTCACAGTCTATATGTATTTTACTACCACAATTGCAAAATACAAGGCAAGGCGGCCTCAAGATGGAATTAGCCTTTCAAACATGTTGGTGATGTAAAAACTCTGAAGAGATCCCCTGATATTGTTCTTCAAAAATTGTACTTAAAAATTCAAAAAACATTCAGAGAATTAGTTTAAAGAGGGCTTAGTGTTTGATTTCCTTTCTGTTTTTTTCTTCAATTTTAATAGGCTAGGTATCATTGTGAAAAATATCGTCAGATAATTAAATAATATTAGTTACAAGGCTACATGTCAGAATAATGATGCTGTATGTAACTATTTTCTAGCTAATTAAACTTGAAAATATTAAAGCCTAGATAAAGCTCTGTCTAATGGAGACTTGTCACATGCTGCAAGCATTTTCTATCTAGTTTCATTAACTCTGGTATTATAGATCATACTATGACATTGTTAGCTCAACTGTTATGGTATGATGTTTTAAACTCTCAAAGTGTTTTCAGATACTCTTCTATGATTATCTCAATAAATATTCAGGTGAGGTAAGTAAGGCCGACTTGGTGACCTCATGTTCTTCATGCAGACATAAACTTAGAGTAATTTAGAAAAGCTATAAGAGTGTCACATCTATTTTTGCTCTTATTTTTGCTAATTATCTAGATTCCATAAATGTTGCCTGTGTAATTTGCATGTATATTCTTTTGAAAACAGCAAAAATTTATTTGAAACACAGGTAGTACCATTTTAAATCTATACTTATACATTATACTAATGCATGATAGTAAGTCATTGAAATTTACTACAATTTATGAGACATTCTTAATTATCTTTCAATTTAAAAAAGTAAGTATTGATAATATTTGAAAAGTTGAGGATTAAAGACTTATTTAAAGTATAAGTTTCAAAAGTTCCATGAAATAGCAGGACATTTAGTAATTATTAATAAAGTATATTCAATTAAATAAAGTAGCTTCCAGAGGTGCCCTTTTAAATTGTCATCAAGAAGTGGAGTTGTTTCATGTTTAGGGTAGTGAAAATTGGATATAAGAAATGGAATTAAAGGATTTCACAGAGCATTTGTTACTATCATAGGATATCTTAATGTTCCTATATACCTGCTATATTATATTATAGTTTTAATTGCTGATCATCTCTTCTTACATTTTTTTTCAAGGCACCATGTAGCTTCAATGTGAATAAACAACCACTAGATGGCAAATTTTCCATTTTTTTAGAGCACCCATAGATGGTATATCTAATTTTGAGATGCATTACATGCTTTATACTTAGTCAATATTTAATAAATTTACTTTTTTTGTAACTTTTAGCTTCTTACTCAAAAAATAATAGCAATAAAGTTCAGTGTAACATGTCAAGAACGCAGAAAACAGTCTTATAATTTTCCGGTAATAAATATTAAAAATATGGAATTTTACTTACACTATTCTCTCTAATATAAACACATACTAGAAGTTTTTTAAGTTTTACTACAATTTAATAATATAATACAAATTTTTGTAAATTGCACTATACAGTGAACCCTACTATTATTCAAGACATTCTATATAAGTAAAAATTCACTCATTTTCTTCCCGCTATCACAGAATTTACATTGTAAAATTCTGCCCCATTAATGTAAAGCCTATGAGCAGTATTCATACTTCCCATTGTTCATCTAATATTGGCAATGAAGATAAAATAAAAAAGTTTCCTATGGTTACACAGTGAAGCCTTCTGTGCAGAGATGCTTTCTAGAAAACTATTTTGACTCCCCTCTTTCTCATCTCCTATCAAGAAGAAGGCAACAAGACTCAATGTACATTATTTCAGCATCAAATTCTGTAAAGTAAGTGTAATGGATAACTCCTTGGGCCATATAACAAACTCAAGAAGTATTTGGCCCCAACATATGATTCGAGGCAAGTGAGATTTACATTTTTATGCAAAATAAGGATAATAAATACAATAGATAAGTTTATGTGATTTATAATAAACATTAAAATAAATACACCATACAGTAAGCTTTTTGTCTCATAATAACATTTTTCATTTACTCTTAGTTTAATGAAAGTTGTTAATTAAACTAAGATTAAACATTAAACATTAAACTAATAAACAGCTTTCATTAAACTAAAGTTTAATTAAAAAGTTGTTAAATTTTTCATATGGCAGAATAGTATTTCATTATATGACTATTAACAAATTTATTCATTCTTAATCTATTTATGTATTCTGACACTTATACAACACTATCTTGATTAGTGTAGCTTCATAACAAGTCTGGAAATCAGGAATGTTAGTTCCCAAATTTTTTAATTTTTCAAAAAATTATTTTGTTTATTCTAGTTCCTTTGAATTTTTATATAAATTTTTAGAATAAACTCATCAATTTGTAACAAAAAAGCATGCAAAGGTTTTCTTCAGTGATATGTTCATTTTATAGATCAACTGGAGAAGAATTAACCACATTAGTAGTGAGTCTTCTTATCTATGACTATTACATCTTCATATTTCTTTATTATGTGGCTCTTTCTTCTCAGCATGGTTTTTCAGTGTATGAGTCTTTCACATCTTTTCTCATTTTTATTATTTCATAATTATTATAAAATGTATCATCTTTACAATTCAATTTCCAATTATTCATTGTTAATATATAGAAATCAAATTGAATTTTGTATGTTTATTCTGTATCCTGCCACTTTGCTAAACTTGCTACATTTCTTTGTCGATTTCATCAATTTTTTATAGACAATTGTATCTGCAAAAAGTTTTATTTCTTCATTTTTACAGAGATGATCAATTTGTATTCAAATAAAAAGTTTTGTATTTTTAGTAGAGACGGGGTTTCACTAAGTTGGCCAGGCTGCTCTTGAACTCTTGACCTCGCAATCCATCAACCTTGGCCTCCCAAAGTGCTGGAATTACAGGCATCAAGCCTTTTTAGTACAACAGGATTTTTGCCTATATTTGTATTTCAAGATCTTCAAAACCATCTTTAATTTTGCTCAGATTATCTGTATCTTCATCAGATCTTTTCTTTAAAGTTTTAAATAACTATCTTAAATGAAGAAAAGTAAACTAATCCTTATCTGACCTAAATCAATATGAAAATTTCAGACCATTTGTTTTTTACAACTACCACAAACATACCTAAAGTTATTTTAGATGGTACAATAAAATCAATAATGTGATGTATTGGTCATGACATTGAGACTCTGATTAAAATGCTGCCCGTTTTTATGCTCAGAAACTTGATTCAATTCCAACATATGCTACAGATAACAGTTTTCTGTATATTCTATAAGTGTTCTTGGTCAAAAATAACCAAAATTTGACTTAACATGTAGACATGAGAAGCATAATACCTGAGGATACATAAATTATCTTTGGAGACTTGTAAAAAGAAACCAACAAACACAAATATCTGATTAATATTATATTCTATGTTAGCCAGATACCAATTTCGATTACATATGTAGGCTTTATTTTTCTAAACAATTTGAAATAGTACCATAGAAAGGCTAATCATACAGTTTACAAAATATTCATTAAAAATTTATCGAAGAAAAATACAATATTGTCCTTCAACTCACATGTTTCATTGTTGTAATTTAAAAATTCCTATTGCATCTTGTACTTATATATAAGTACACTGTAGTATAAACTATAGTTTATACTACCTTTCTCACAGGTAGTTCTGGAGTTTTGGGTACCTGCAAATCCAATTCAATAGGTATATATCTATATATATATATATATAGATATTTTTTTTTTTTTTTTAACACGAAGTCTCGCTCTTGTCCCCCAAGCTGGAGTGCAGTGGTGCGATCTCGGCTTACTGTAACATCTGCCTCCAGGGTTCCAAGCAATTATCCTGCCTCAGCCTCCCAAGGAGCTGGGATTACAGGCACTTGCCACCATGCTTGGCTAATTTTTGTATTTTTAGTAGAGATGGGGTTTCACCATGTTGGCCAGGCTGGTCTCAGACTCCTGACCTCAGGCGATCCACCCACCTCAGCCTCCCAAAGTGCTGGGATTACAGGCGTGAGCCACCACGCCTGGCCAACAGCCCTATTTTTTACGATCGTTTTAGTTTCTCTAAAGCACACTTGCTCAGAGAGTAGGGTGCCTAGATATTGTGAGCTCCTGGGTAGAACACCATGTAACATTTATAAATTCATCCTAACATAGATAAAGTAAGCTTTCCCCAAATAAGGTATTATTTTTGCTAGTTTTGGTTTAAATAATAGTAAACTATGTAACACAGAAACCTAGGATAAATTAGCAAAAAAAAAAAAAAAAAAAGTAAAATTGAGTAAGTTTATTCCATTATATTATTTTTTCTCTAAAATTTGGGGTGGTAAATAAGATGAATATTATTTCACATTAGTTTCATAAAAGTATAGTCTGAGAACCACGTTCCTGAGAAAGTAGTCCTTTATCATTTTCAAAGCTGGTTATCCCCTTGACTGAAGCAGAGATGACTATTATTTTAAACAAGTGCCAGGTACATGTCCCACTAACCTCCATGAGATTTTTAATGGTGTGTGCTCTCTTTCAGTGACAATACTTTATCAATAGTTCCAACATTCATAAGCAGATTTTCTATCCTAAAGCCCTAATTTGGTCTCCAAAATAATTATTTCTTTCCATTTCTAGGTTATATTTGCATATTGTTTATTAATTATAAAATAAAATACACTGAATGAACTAGAATTTAGAAAATAGTAAAGTGTTTTCCAACTTGGGCTAAGAAGTCATCTTTGAGTAAGACTTACCTAGAATTTTTCCATCACTGTCAATTTAAGAAGTCTATTTAAACATTCAAACACAATCTCCACCAAGGGAAAAAGAAAATTAATTCTCCATAACCTCAGATGCTGCCTCTTTTCTTTTGTTCTGTTTGTTTGTCTAAGCATAGAGAAATAAGATTGGGCAAAATGGCCAATATAGTATCTGGAGTCAGATAGAAAGGGTTAAAGTCCAGCCTTATTACTATCAAGTCTGTAATTCTAGGAAAATTAATTACCCTCTTTATATTTCAGTCTCCTTATCTATGTAATCATTATACCAGAGGGATACATAAATGTAGCAGGATTATAAGATGTTATGAATTTTAACTTACACCTATAAATATTCAACATGCTAACTGGGAAAAAGCAAGTTCTTAACCAATGCCACTCAATATGATTATATCAAATATTTATTCATTTGACAGTATTTATTAACTACCTGCTCCATGATAGGGGTAGAATGATGAGTAAAACAGACATACTCCTCTCCACTTGGAAATTCACTTACAGACAAACAAAATCAACACAGATATTAATATATGGTTACAAGCTTCAATAAGAAATTTTTTAAAAAGTAGAGAACAGTTACTCTAAGAAGACAAAACACAGGATATGAATTTGTTTGGGTGATCAAAAATTCCTTTCCTGGGAAAGGTACAGCACGTTTCTGCATGACATCTCTGTGATGAATAGGGATGAACTCAGGAAGGGAGCAGTTAAGGAAAGGATAGTCTCTATGCAAAGAAGGAAAACAACTTTGTGAGTTCCGGAGGCAGTGAAAAATTATAGGGAAGGATATTAAGTCTGGAAAACGGAGGGTAAGGGGAAGGTTGGTAAGTGAATGGCCTACATAGCAAAGGACAGATCATTCAGAACCAGGTAATCCATGGTATAGATTGTAATCAGTTGGCGTCCATAGCATAAACTGTGATCAGCGAGTGCTAGAAGTCCTTTGGTGGGGAAAAAGGAGAATGATGGAGTGAGGGATGTGGAAAAATAGTTTACCATTCTTAATTTTTATTGACTTCAGTGTAGAGAATGGACTTGAGGAGGCAAAGATAATGAGGGGAGTTGATAAGAGATGGAAGTTGCAAATCTGGAGTTGAAAGAAGATCGTAGCTTAGATTAGGTGCAGACTGGCTGTGAAGAGATGTGTGACATGTATAGGAAAGATTTTCTAAGCAAAAGCAGCAATTCTTGAAAGAATAGTGAAATTGAGGGGAAAGAAGATATTGACCAATGTGACCCTGGAATTCTGGCTTGCACAAACTAATTCGTAGAAAGCTATTCTCTGAAATACAGTAGAAGGAAATTGAGCAAGACAGAATAAGAATTATAAGCCCAATTTTGTACATGTTATATTTGAATGGACTCTATGACATCTATCAAAGAGGTCAAGAAGAGAGGTGGCTGGGCTAGATTTAGAGATGCAAATCTGAAAAGACAGTTTATGGATAGTAGCTAAAACCACGGGATAAAATGACTGCACTCTGTAAGAATTCAGAATCTAAAAAAGCAAGCAGTTAAAACATGACATGTCTTCTCCCACTCACATCACTATAAAATGCAAGAATATAAATATTGCTCTTTGGTGTTTTAGTTTACTACATATGGAATCTTGGGCAGAAATATCCACAACAAAAATATATGGTTATCTGAACATCCAGGAAATCATATACTTTCTAATGTATATTTAGACAGGGAAGTAGAGAAACTAATGATTAATACGCCAGTGAACTATTATAGAAAAAGTATTGTTTATGTGGTCAAGGTAGTAGAGCACTGAGATTTATTTAGGGTGGGACGCAGGTAGTGAGCATTTAATTTAGTAAGATAAGAAAAAGGTTGGGTTTTGGCCCCAAATTGGTTTACCACAATATTTCCCACTACCTTTATGTCTCAAATCTGTGATAATTTGACCTTTCCAGAATTCTGAGATTGTGAGCAACTTTCCCCAAATGTCCTCCATCTGCTGTTCTAACCAGTTTACTCAACTGAGCTAGTCATACTTGTCTACAGCAATGTTCTAACTAGTATAAAACTAAATGAATAAAGAGAAGATCAATAAAATGAATAAAGATAATGTCAGAGAAAGGGCCAGCTCATGTTTTATACGCAAGGATTAATTTAGCAGAAAAGTCAGAATTTATAAAACACAATGCTCATTATTAAATATGACATCATTGTTTGGTGATATAATAATTACCTAAGTGATAAAAATTGTCATACAGTGTTCATATAGTTTATGTAGTCACTGATCATCATAAACACTATGTAGCTTTTCCGGATGTGCTGTCACAGAAAAAAATTAAATCCACATTACCCATCATTTTGCATACATTTCTAAAGCATAATAAAATTTCCATTCAGTATTTTACTTTGGAAATGTTGTCTCTTCTAGGCAGTGACTCCTACTTTTACTGCATATTAAAATATTATATACTGATAATGATTAATTGCTAGTTTTACTAGTGTGGTTTTCAATCAATCATGAGCACAGAACCAATTCTCTGTGAAAGCTTAAGAACATATAAGTCCATCAAATACATACAGTGCTAACTGATTTGTCTAGTAAGAAACTAGACTAAAAATAAAATTGGACCTGATTTTCAACAGTTAACACATACCTAATCTCATAAGATGATTCCAACAATAAAGATGATTTTGGTTGGTAGATGGGTTAATTTAGGAATTCTTATCACTCACAACTCTTTGTGAATAAAAGTAATAAACTATTTTCAAAAGAAACTTGTTAAGTCTGGTGTTTTTTTCCTAACTAAGCTGTTTGTTCTGTTATTAGTTTTAATTTATTATAATTTCTTAAGTCACTACTCCATTAATGTTTTCAAAACTCCAAATTACGTGAAAGTCTTTATAAACTACTAATGCTGAATATGCCTTGTTTATTTTAAAATGTATTTGGTCTAAAGTAAACTTTAAGAAAATATGAAACATTAATATTTCTAGAAGCTTATTCAAAGAATTTAAAAATTGACAAACACACATAATGTTTAAATTTCTTCCTGAGCTGTTAGAGTCTCAAAACTATCAGTTTTAATAAAATAGTAATTGATAAATACTTAACCTAGTTTCCTTTTAAATATATAAGGTGAATTGCTTAATGTTTCTGGATAATTCCTCCCAAAAGGTGTTTATATTTACTCAACAAAAGGGTATAAAAATTTCAGCACATTTGATTTTTTAAATTATAAAATTATAGGTAACTAGCATATTAAATAACTTTTAGTAACATTTAATAACTTGATAGTATTCATAGTACCTAATGTTATAATTCTTTTTCATAAAATATTTCACTTAATGGAATAATAGATAAACATATTTAGGTCTTCTATATAGGGAAAAGCCATTGACACAATTGATAATTCCAGATTATACTTCTCCCTCATTAAAATTATCTTACATTATAGTACATGTCTTAATATAACATTAGAATATGTTCAATCTCTGAAAATTAAAATTAAAATATATATAATGCATATAATTGAAAAATTTTAAGGATTTTTTAAATCTATAACCACATATGTCAGCATAATTAGGGAACACATATATATACATACACACATATATATACACATATAGGTTATACATATATAATTTTATCTATTCTTTTTGGTACTTAATCAAGTTTATAAGAAACTGATTCAATCAACCAAAAGATTAAAAAAGATGCTTCTGTTACTAATTTGTTACTTTGTAGTACTTAAAATTTCTTAATATATTCATTATCATTTTCCTATATTTCTCCTGTAGTTCTTCTTTAATAACGTATTCTGATATCACATGAATCTAAATGCAAATCATTTCATATCCTGACTATATTCCAAAACCAGTAATGATGTGGTTTAGAATAGTAATGAGTCAATTCTCTTAAAATGTAAAACTCAGGAGTTTTATGCCTATGAAGGATTTTCTGTAAGTCTTCAAAGTAGCAGAACTCTACATAAAGAAGCATACTATTAGAAATAAACTAGAAATAAATATTGAGCTGCTTACCAAGGAGACAAAATTTCAATACTGAGCCAACAAATCACAACAGCTAAATGCAACGGGACTCCACGACAGTTTAATTCACAGACTTACCCTGAACAAGGCAAGAGTGAACACAAAGTAAAAGGACCAGAAGAGAAGTTGGGACAGAGAATAAGACAACTGCATTTCAGGAGCAAAAAGAGAGGTAAAATAATGTTGCTGTCCAGTGGCCTCATTTTGTCCACCTCATTACTCCTGGAATAGATTCAAGCCACAGGCACCTTAGATAATATGCTAAGTCAGTTACTAGGCCAATATATGAGATGCATTCTGATGATGTGTAAAGCAAAATTTCACCTTCAGATAATGGAACAACTGATATAATTTAATGACGGTAGATGACGGAAGAACACCATAATCTCAGGAATATGAGAACCATTCCACTTGAAGACTTACAAAAATGCATGTAAGTTCAATTGGTGGCTACAACTTCGAAAACTTCCAAAAAGAAAAGTGATGTGTCTGAACCAATAGAAAATAATGAGCAAACTTGTAATAAAATTAGAACTTGAGTAATCAAAACCAGGGTGGCATCTTTTAACCCACATTTTCAACCCGAAACATTTTAGACTTAGTAGCCACATGAGCACACGCGGTGAAATGAGTGGAAATTGAGAGATGCTTGGAAGCCCCATGGGGACTTACTGTACCTGTGTCCACATCCTTCACCTGTTGCCTGGCTGGAGTTGTCTGGCTCCACTTTGAGCTCTTGCAGAACCAGCCCTTTTTCGTGTGGTCCAGGAAAGTCCATGCCTGGCACCACCTCCTCCTCTAGGGACTCCACGTAGAAGAGAGTCCTGGCTGGCTGCTGGGTGCCCTGCCCAGGAGCCCCTTGCTGCAGCCTCGTGGCAACTGGAAGCAGGGTGCCATTCAGCGGATTGAAGGAAGAGGAGGAAGAGGACGGGGAGGACGACGAAGAGGATGAGGAGGAAGGCTTCTTCCAGAAAGTGCTCACACTGCTTCTCTCTTGGCTTTTGAGCAGGCGGCTCTGGCTGGGTCCCCAGTGCTCAAAGCTGCCACTGCCGTCCTGTTGCAGGCAGCCTCCCCCCGCCGGGCCGCCAGCGGACGGGGACGGGTGGCTGAAGAGTTTCCAGCGGAGTCGCAGAATGTGCTTCACATCGAAGTCTTTTCGCCCAGAGCCTGACATGCTTTAAGCACAGAAGGCAAAAGGCTGGCAGCTCACGCAGGAGTAGGCTGGTCAGCAGGTAGGGGAGGACAGCGGGGCCCAGGGGCGGAGGAAGAGGTGGGATGCGCCCTCTGCACCCCTAGAGCCAGAAGACGCGAGGCGGGCTGCGCGCCTTGCCAGGCGAAGGCTGGAGCGCAGACGGCAAAGCCGCGCGTTTCAGCCACGGTAGGGTCCGCAGGACCTGGGCGTGGGGACACCACCAGGCAGGAGCAGAGGCAGGATTGGGACGCCAAAAGCTGAGAATCCTCGATGCCCTCGCGAGAGCCCCGTGGTTATGGCGAGGTGGGACGACCCTTAGGCTGGAGATGCGCGAGGGAGGGAGGTCTGAGCGCTCCGAAGCTCCGGAGGCGGCTGCAGCTGGATACACCTCACTGGGATGCGCTTGTGGCAGAGCCTTAGTAGGGAAGGTGGTGGCGTTCTTATCCTTGCAGCTCAGAGTTCAGTGTCTGGAAAGCGCAGAGAGAAAGAGCCCCAAGTCTCGAGGAAGCGTACCCCTCGCCAGATCTCTTGGTGCACCTGCTCCCCTGTCCCTGGCCTTTTCGAGGATGTCCTGATAGCCTGCCGGGTGGCTCTGAGAAAGTCAATTGCTTTCTGCAATGCCGGAAGAGGTGGTTTTATATAGTCAGTTTGTAAAAGAGAAAAATAGATATTCTAGCGCATATAGGGAGGCAAAAGAAAAAGCCCGCCTGTGAAGCTGTCAAGGTCCTCACAGTACAATTTTCTCTCTGCCTCAGCGCCTCCTCCTCCCCCGTTAAGTGACGCAGATGTGCACTGGGGCCTATACGGAGAGATGGAGGGAGGGAGGGAAGGCTTCAATCTTCTTTATGCAAGTGAGACTGCTGCTCTTATTGTCCCCTTGCGTGAGTCTCGTCACCTTTTTTCATCCTCCTTCCTCACTACATTACTGTGTAGCAATACAAGGAAAAAAAACAGGCATTATGCTTTTGCATCAGTAAACACCACACATGAATCATGGCAGTGTAAACTTGATAGGCTGCCATCAGTTTGCAGGTTGCAGGTTAATGGCTTGATTATTTAATAAACCGGATCTTTTAACCTTTAGCCTTAGTCTCTCTGTAGTGAGATACAGAAGAAACAGATGCTGGCGTCAAAGTGTGACGATGCCACCATCCTGACACTTATGTTGTGATTCTGCTATTAAGGCACCCAGGCAGTGCTTCACTCCTGGGGCCAGAGGCGTACGGTAGAAATTTGAAGATGGGCATCGGAACACGGGGGACGGGTTTTGCGAAATCAGTGCATTTGGTGTGTAGCCTCGGAATAAAAGCTGTTATCAGTGTAAATCAAGAATGGAATAAAATGATAAAAGAGAATTGCAAGGCATAACCTTCTAGTACATAAATCATTGTATACTATGCATGGAAGAGTTTAGGCAATAAATGACAATAGCCGAAGGCTACTTACTATTTTGCAAATAGATGTTTGGAAAAGACGTGTTTTTCCCTTATATCTATATTTAGAATGGTGAGGATTGCGATCACTTTCAGTACATGACTACTTGGAATGTTTTAACCTTTCCTTTAATGAACCATTAAAATAGAACCCAGTAGTCTTTGTTGAAGGCAAAGGGACCGGAGATGCAATGTGTTCCCTAACTCAACCAGGAATATGGTTGTTGTCCATTCATGAAATTCACAGTTTCAGTAACCCCCAACAGAGCATAGGAATCAACCACTGAAGTGCAGTTAGACTACTCTCAGTTACCCCCAAGGTTGAGCTGTAAACATAACCAGAAACCAAAGCTAAATTTGGAGTTCTTAGGCAAAGTTGGACGCTTTAATAAAATAAGAAATTAAGTACACAAAAGACCTATTTTTAGGGGAATAAAAATCACTATAGTGCTTTTAAAATATTGATTTATGCCACAACAGCTGGACTGCAATCCCTTGTGCCTTGATTTTTCTCTCAGTATTCAGTGATTTTTGTTTGTTTTTTGTTTATTAAGCAAAAAACACTTTAAAGTCAACAATGGTGACAGATCATTTTTATCCAACAATGAAATCAAGTAAGTATTTCCCTTAGGGAAGAAAATAGTTTATGGAATTACACATCACAAACAGGACAGAGGGAAATTTCCATCAGAAGTAATGTTGAAAGTTGAAGTGCATGTAATTAATTTATATAGAAATTAGTGCTTCATAGATTATCTCACTTGATTTATTTAAAATAATATAAAATAACATAAGGCAAGTCTCTGTATCTGTATTTTTCATTCACTATTCAAAAACTGTAATATAAAATCTATTTGTTATTGTAAAATTTAATTTTGCAGTTCCTTTTTCTCTGTAATACTAATAAGAATATTCCACAGTTAAAAGTTATATGTTTAAAGGACAATATTTTATATGACCCAAAGGAGATGCAACATTAATTTGTGGTATAAAGGAACATGAATTAAAAATATTGTCACATTTAGCAGATGATGAATAATGCCTATTTATTAGTCTTATAGTAACATTTAGTATGTTTAAAGCACCGCCAGAGCCTATTATGTAAATATAAGTACCTTTCTATATTTGTCAATCTGAATACAATATATACATTTGAAAAAATCACTCTTCCTGGAAATGTATTTAAATAAAATTCAACTTAATTATCAAATGAAAATATTTCGAATTTAAGAATTAAACTGTGCATGAAGTTATGTTAAACTGAAATGATTGACAAAGATGATTACATTATTTTCACTTGTTACCATACTACAGTATTGTAGAAAAGGAAGGAGAAATTAAAATAAGAAAAAAATGGAAGAAAGAGAGGAAAGTGAGAAGGATGAGAAGAGAAGGCGAAAAAAAGAAGAGGGAGGGATTGGGAGAGAGAGAAAGACAGAGAGAGGAAAGGAGGAAGGAAAATAATTTGGTTGGAAATTATGGCTTAACTTGGCATATTAGATAAAATCCTTGAAAAATATACTTTGTAAAATACTGCACTAATTAATTTGTTTATCTATTATTTAAAAATAAAAAAAACTTTGATTGATCACTTAGGTCCAATGCAAACTAGTAACAAATATGAAGGAATTGGTCCCATGCAGCTTGCTGGAAGAACTCACAAAAGAGGATTGTTTAACCAGCCATAATTAATAATTGACTTATGAGTCAATTAAATTAAGATTTAAGATAACCAAGCTTATAGGCAAGAAGACATTGACATAATAAAGACCACTTTTAACAATCCCAACAAACACTTTGTTTTAAAGACAGAAACTATTTAATTATTCTAACACTATTGAATTAAATTGAACTGTCATTTGAATCAATCAGAGTCTTTCAAATGAATGTCCATATGGTTGCCGTAGTTTCCTGAAACAGTGTAAGCAAAAAGCTTAATCAGGATACGGAAAATCTGCAGAATGCTCAAGTATTTACTGTAACACACAAATACAAAACTCTTCGCATAATTATTAAGTCAAGCATGGGCGTAAAATATATCACACTGAAAGTTTCTACAACTCGAATATTTAAACAATAAGCAAAATTGGCTTTGGATCTGTTTTAGTCCATTATCTGTTACTTGTAATAGAATACCTGAAGGTGGGTAACTTATAAAGAAAAGGAATTTATTTATTATAGTTATGGAGGCTGAGAAGTCTAAGCTCTAGGGGCTGCATATGGTGAAGGTCTTCTTCCTGATGGGGACTCTCTGCAGAGTCCTGGAGCTGCACAGGCATCATATGGCAATGGGGTTAAGCATGCTATCTCAGGTCCCTCTTCCTTTTCTTATAAAGCCACTAATCCCACTTCCATGATAACCTGTTAATCCACTAATTCATGAGGTTCTGCCCTCAAGACCCAATCACCTCCCAAATGCCCCTCTCTCCGTATTCCATAACAGAGATTAATTTTCAACATGAATTTTGGAGGGGACAAAAATTCATACCACAGCAGAATTCAAGAATTTTCTAGACTGAAAGCTTCTCACTTTTAGTGACTATTTTATAAACAAACACAATTAAATGTATACTTTTCTAGGAAAAGTGATTTTTTGTATCTTTTTGGCAGGCCTTCTACAATGTCTAGAAATTTGCTTCTACATGATAAAACTCAACAAAAACATTTGAATGGCTAATTATGGTCCAATTTGAAAGTTCATGCCTTATAATGGCTCCTGTGATTTTGTCGTTGATTAATTTTAACAAGATGTATTTATATACATTTTATTAGTCCATTTTTGCACTGCTATAAAGACATTCCTGAGACTGAGTAATTTATAAAGAAAATAAGTTTAATCAGCTCACAGTTCTGCAGAGTGTACAGCCTTCTGCTTCTGGGGAGGCCTGAGGAACCCCATAATCATGGCAGAAGGCAAAGGCGAAGCAGGCACATCCTACATGGCTGGAGCAGGAAGAAGAGAGAGCTAATGTAAAGGTGCCACACACTTTCAAACAACCAGATCTCATGAGAATTCTATCACGAGAACAGAAAGATGGACGTCCACCCTCATGATTCAATCACCTCACACTAGGATCCTACTCTAGCACGGGGATTACAATTCAACATGAGATTTGGGTGGGGACGCAGAGCCAAACCATATCATACATTAATATAAAATATTATTTAAAATTAGAGAATACCATTTAAAATAATTATATAGAACTCTTGATGTATACTTTAAATAAAAATTGTTTTGCAGTGACTTTTTTCCCCAAAATGATTGAAACATAATACCGTATAGCACTAATGTTAAGTTATCCCATGCATAATCAAGGGTTCCTACCTCTTAAAACAAATACACATAACCATTCAGGGTCTATTAATCTTCATTACAGTATAGTTATAGTTTACTTAAGTGGCAATTAAGTGACTGCTTAATAAACATTTGTAGGTATTCATTAATCCCCAGGGGCCATTCTAATCCACTCAAACTCCTTGGTTTATTTGACCTTTTGATTTAGATCTGGCAATACATTTGTATAGTTGAGGAATTCTTATATAAATTGCTGAGTTAATTTCATTAGTATGTGGATTCAAAATGGCATTAAAATGATGAATTTCTCTTAATGATGAGCGAGGTTTTATTTGTGTGGCTTTTTATTTCTCAAAATTCTGTGCAGAATATTGACAGTGGTTTATGAACATTCATTATTTTCACTTTTGTGCCGGGTCCTGTCTGGTTAATCACATTATATATATATATATATATATATATATATATATATATATATATTTTTTTTTTTTTTTTTTTTTTTTTTTTTTTTTGACCCAGGCTGGAGTGCAGTGGCATGATTCCTGCTCACTGCAAACTTCACCTCCTGGATTCAAGCGATTCTCCTGCCTCAGCCTCCCAAGTAGCTGGGACTACAGGCACCACCACCACGCCCAGCTAATTTTCATATTTTTAGTAGAAACGGGGTTTCACCATATTGGCCAGGTTGATCTTAAACTCCTAACACTGTGATCTTCACATCTCCGCCTCCCAAAGTGCTGGGATTACAGGCATGAGCCACAGCACCTGGCCTATGAAGTGATTTTTAAAACACTTTATATCTCTTTTATTTTCATAAAAGAATATTTATAGATTGAATATTGAAAAAATATTTATAGATTGAAAACTAATATATAAATATAGACATATAGATATAGATAAGTGTAATATATATACATTTAATATGTAATTATATTTCAAGAATATTTTCTAATGAGTAAAACACATTTGGTGGCATGATATCCTATTTTGTATAACACTAGAGTCTTTAAAAAAGAAAACTGCTTAATACTTATTTACAAAGGGTTAAGATTTCCCTAGTATTAAAAATGTAATTTCATTATTTAGCATATTGCACTGAAATTTGCCTGTATCACTATGGGGTAAGGTGAGTCCCCTGAAACTTTAATCAGTATGATCAAAATAAAATAGTAAGCTTATAGTTTATAAAGTACAGATTTGGAAGTTATAGGAGTGTAAGATATTCATATAAATATAGATAAAATAGCATAACTTTGTGGATATTTTATTTTCTGTTGTCTCTTTTGAGACGGGCTTTTGGAGACTTTAAAATATTTTCTCAAATCAGGTTACTACATTTCTCTTTTCATCTTGAGACGTATTTGCCAAAACTTTATATTTTCATTCACCTGCATTATTACCAGATCTTTTAAAAATCTAGGACAAAAACGCATGGCTTTAAAAGCTAAGATCTAGTTTGTCTTAACATAATTCTAATTATGGATATAACATAAATTACAAATAGTTTTCAAATGCTCTTTTTTCCACAAGTTTATGTGTAAGTAATATGTGAAGTTATAATACCCCAAAAAAACATTTTTCAGTTAATCTGTTTTAGAAATAGTACTGTGATTTTTATTTCAAATAAATTATATATTCAGAGTATTGGGAAGATTATTCTAAGAAATCAAATTACTTTGAAACACTATTACTAGAAGTAAATTGGCTTCCAAAATCTAACTTGAAAATCACAACTTGACACTTAATATATTTTCCTGAGTTTTACACCCAGTCAGGATGCTTTTGGCTCAACAGTCCAAAAGAATATTACTTGTCAGCCCCATGGGAAGCTAACAAGATGACCCTTTGCCTTGAAGACTGTCTCCTGCAAATGTGGTGACCTCTCCCTTTCTGTACAACTCTAGTCACTGGCCATCAAGGCACATGTAAATTCTCATTCTTTATTGCTCAAAGGAAATATGACATGGACTTCACACAATAATATACTAAAGTCTAAAAAATATTAAAACAGATAAATCTGTAAATTAAAGCACTACATATAATTATTGAAATTATAGCCTTAAGATTTCATGTGATGTCTAGGACAAAATTACAAGTAAAATAATAGTGGCAAAAGGAATGATGAGTTTTCAGATTATGTTACATTCTTTAAATTTCTTCACACTAGATAGATTCCCAGATTAAATATAGAGTATTTTCTTCAACGGTTATTTATGAAACATTTTATACATCATATTATTATTTTCTTTTTAGTTGGATAATGACTCAAGAAACTAAGAAAGGAACTATTATGACATCCTACTAAGTGCCAATGATTTCATTCTATCTTGATAAAAATCTTATTTAGGTAGGCATTATAAAACAGGCTTAATATGAAAAGAAGTAGAATCAACTGGCCACTAATATTTTCTTATATTAATTGTTTTAGACACTCCTCCACAAGCCGTACTTTTTCTCCTATTTTAAAATTAATGTATGAGAACTAAAAAAAATGACAAACTCATTAAAGGCAGGGATTCTTCGGGAGGCGGAGCTTGCAGTGAGCCCAGATTGCGCCACTGCACTCCAGCCTGGGCGACAGAGCGAGACTCCATCTCAAAAAAAAAAAAAGAAGGCAGGGATTCTTGATATCATTTCATGAGCTGTGTGAGCTCTGCTTGAACAGAAGAGAGACTCCTGGTATTCTCAAAATTGAGCTCTCTAACGTGTGTGTGTGTGTGCATGTATGGGTGTGTTAGTCCCTTTTGTGCTGCTATAACAGAACACTACATACTGAGTAATTTATAAAGAACATAAATTTATTCTCTCACAGTTCTGGAGGCTGGGAAGTTCAAGACCAATGCACTAGAGTTTGGTCTAAAGAGAATCTTCTTGCTCTGAACACGCAAAGTAGAAGGCAGAAGGTCAGGAGAGAGAACAAAGGCTGTGTCTCCACATAGCAGAAGAGCAGAAGAGACAGAACCTACTCCTATAAGTCCATTTTATAATGTCATTAATCCATTCACAAGGAGGGAGTTCTCATGACAGAAACACCTCCCAAAAGGCTCACTTCCCAACACTGTGGCATTAGGGATTAAGTTTCCAACAGAAGAATGTGAAGCGTTCAGACCATAGCAGTGTGTATTGTTTTCAAGTCTACATGTATGTTTGTGTATTTGTGTAGATACATGGGTGGCCATATCTCTATAGAAACAAAAATAATGGTTTTTTTGTGGGGGCAACAAATTTTGGAAAATGAAGATGGTCTTACTAGACTAGGATGGTTCTGCAGGGCAAAGAACATGTCTTATTTAATTTTGAATTCACAGTGTCTAACTGTCTATCATGGCATGAAACACCAGTAAATAATGGATGGTTTTGAGTTTATCATAATAAGAAATGGGATAAGAGTAATAACACTTTATAGTGGAGGAGAGGTCAGGAAACATATAATACTTTTTTAAAAGTATTGTGAAACTGTGGCTCTACAATTATTTAGTATGAAAACAAATAGAATTATAAAAATAGTGGTTTCCAAATATTTTGGTGCTCTCATTTGTATTTCTAAAGTACTATAAAATACTCAGGAAAAATTCAGCATATATTATGTATATTCATTTTATCAAACAGGAAATGCAATGTGCAAGTTAGGAAGTGCTTTATTGTAATTCTTAAAATTGTATTTTTAAATCAAGAAAGATTTAAATCTTCACATTTAAATCCATAAGCTTTAGTTACATTAAGAATTCAATCTCTGCATTATCATCCTTTCATTTATTCAAACATAGTTTTTATTGAGCACTCACTCTGTGCCAAGCCATGTTCAAGGTGATGGGGGTGTATCAGTTAAAAAAAAAAAAAAAAAGGTAGACCAAAATCTGTGTCCTCAAGGACCTTACATTCTTGAGGTGAGAGATAGAAACTAGTATTCGACAAATAAATAAGTGTATCAGATAATGGAGACATCATCCATGGAGAGAAATAAACCATGGAAGAAATACAGGGAGTTTTGAAGGAAAGGGGGGCTGAGCTTTAAGTAATCTACGTGCTTAAGCTCCGCTGATAAGGTGGTATTTCTCCTGTGTCCAACAATAAGTGAAAGCATGGACTGTTCGTGTATGAGCGACAGTGCCATAGCAGAGGGAATAGAAAAGCAAGGGCCTGGGGCCATGAAAAAATTTGGTGTATTTAAGGGGTAATAAGTACTAGAGGCGAGTGAGCAGAAAGGAAAGGAGCTCTACTGGAGTTCAAGGAGGCAGCAGACAAGATACCAGATCACCTACAGGATCTTTTAAGCCAGTGCACAGATACTAGTTTTTATTCTGAATGAGATGGAAAGCCATTGGAGGAGTTGGAGCACTGAAGTGATAGCATCTGACTTCCATTTTATAAGATCACTCTGGCAGATGTGATGGGAATAAACAGAAGAAAGCAAGGTAGAGAAAAGAAAAACAATGGACAGACTATAGAATAAAGAATCTAAGAGATGATGTAAATGCGGACCAGACATTGTGGCAAGGTCTAGCATTCATAGGGAACCGATTTTCCTTAGAGTTCGTGGTCTTTTTCTTCTCATTTTTAGATGGGAAGCTATGTTATAGATAGTCTTGTCTATCTTTCACTCCCCTAAAATAACTAATTTCTCTATTTTTTTCTGTTCTTCACTGATGCAGGATGCTCACATAAACCTAAAGCATGCTCAGGTCTTCCTGGGCTATATATTCCTACAAGATAAAGTAATTCATATTTTACCCTGATTTACGAAAGAGGGTATAAACTTGTACTTATGCAATATGAATATGTTTTATACCTAATTTACAGCATAAGGACTATAGTTAACAATGTTCTATTACACTAGAAAGTTGCTAAGACAGCAGATTTGGATGCTCTCATCTCTCCCTGTCTCTCTCCTTCTCTCTCACACACATACACATACGCACACACAAAAGTAACCATGTTAGGTGATGAATATGTTGATTTGCTTAACTGTGGTAATCAGTTAACTATATATACCTATATCAAAACATCATGTTATATACTTTAAATATATACAATTATAAAAATGAAAAGAACTATGCTTTTTCCTGGTGCATCTCAAAGTTAGCTAGAGGGATAATCAAAGCTCTTCCTCACTCTTCAAGGATTGACAAAAATGCTATGGGCAGTGCAAGAAGTCACAGCCTGAGCAGTGCATCCCATAAATATATTTGCACAAAGCATTTAAATTATAACATTTGAAAAACAGTACGTGCATTATTCCTCCTAGTTGCCTGCTGACTGGAAAGCAACATTGTAGAATGGAACATCACAGGCTTTGAAATCAAATCATGACCCACACCCTTCTCTGCTGCTTACAATTTGTATAACCTTGGGCAAAGCACTTGATTTCTTTGAGTCTCAGCTTTCTTATCTGAAAAATGGAAGTTAACGTGTAGGTCAAATAAAATAAAACCTGTTAAACAAGTAGCTCATTGTTGGTGCCTAAGTAAAGGTAGATATTGATGTTTACTTTGAAAATATTTGTATATTTAAATGACCTTTATATTATTGAAAAAAAAAGTTTAAAAATAAAGCTTTCAATACTTAGTTGGCTTTGCAACTTTCAAAGGCATTTTGTAAAATATCCAGGTTACTATTCACTTGAGTATTCACAACATAGAATCACTGATTAATCACAACATTGATTTTTTGGTGAGCTGGTAGTTTTGTAAGTCAATGACAAAAATTGAAAATCAATCTTTTACATAATTTTATTCTAGGAATAGTCAGAATTCATAGATGTCTGCATATTAGGGATATTATAAAATCATTTCAAAGGAGAAATGTAATAAAATATTTGCTTCAGTTGACAAATCACTTAAGTTAATTTTATCCTCTCTTGTGAGTTAGGAGAATAATGAGAAGTTAATGAATAAGTAATTTAGATTACAAAAAAAATCTTGGCAATAGACTGTAAGGAACTTAACGGAAATGACATTTCACTAAGTAAATCTCTGATAGTGTGAGTGAAACAATAAATTTTACTAGGAAAACTAGAGGTTATTTTGCCAGTTATGAAACCTGACCATTAATATTTATTGAACTGGGTATATGGAATTTATGGATATTATCTACCAGATATAATGCATTATAAAGCCATCACTGTGGGTTTTTTTGTAGAAAAAAAGTTTATTCAAATGAAATGCTTGTCATATTTCTGGTTTTGAGTAAGAATGCCATATATATATATATATTTCATTTTTATATATATATATTTCATTTATATATATATATAGAGAGAGAGAGAGAGACTGGAAATTTTTTTAAAAATTACTTTATTTCAAAGAAACAGGCTATCAGTAAGCTAACTTTTCTGTACTTATGTTATTTTTATGACTATCATAGAATGCTAGAATAATTTGTATTATAAAATAGACTTAAAATTTCCTCTGATTTTGTAGATTCCTGCCTGTGGAAACTAAAATTGACACTTACATTTAACAGAACAAGCTTACCAGAAGATTCATTTATTATTTCTGATATACTCTTACAGATACATACTTTTTTTTGTTAAAGACAGAGTTTAGCTCTTGTTGCCCAGGCTGGAGTGCAGTGGCACAATCTTGGCTCAGATATATACTTTTATACGAGCATTGCAAACCCAGACTATAGATTTCTGGCACTCAAAAATATGTCAAGCCATGCAAAGCTAATTGAAACCACTGAATATTTCAATAAATCAATCAGTCAGTATTGAGAATCAGCTGCGTGCTCAGCACTGTGCAGTCAAGTGAACAGGGACATATCTTGGCAGAAGACACACACACACAAAAGAAGGATTTTAAAGTCTAACTAACCTCACAAAAAGATGTTTTAAACCCTTACTCTTGTAATGTACATACAGCTTATGCACCAGTTTTTGACAAGTATTTCTCATGCTTGTCTCTCAAACTTAACAAAAATGAGGTCAGAGAGGCCTAGTTAGCAATCACACAGTTCTCTAGCAATCACACAGTCAGCGCTACAGGAGTCCATTTTTTTAACAAGAGAGAATTTTACAGGCTATAGTTACAAAATTTTACTTTTCATATGCAACATAATAACTCTTAAAGTTGCTTACTTTCTCTTATAAGATTATCTTTCTCTGATCCAGTTCTGAGCCCCATTTTCCTCTGCTCTGGGTTGTGATGTCTAATAAATCTTTAGAGTAAAGCTGTTGTTCCAGTGTGAACTGATTGTTCTCTATTCAAATGATATCATGTGTGTATACATGCACATGGAGTTTGAAGGGATTCAAATTACAGTGAATAATAAAAATCAATAACTTTAAAGTGAAAAAAAATACAGGTTGAACATCTGTAATATGAAAATTCCAAACCCAAAAAGCTCTAACATCTGGAACTTTTTGAGTGATGACCTGATGACATAAGTGAAACATTTAGCACCTGACTTCATGTGACAGGCAGAAGTCAAAACTCAGTCAAACCTTTTTTTCATGCTCAAAAAAACTTGAATATTATGTAAAATTATCTTCAGACTATGTGTATAAAGTCAGTGATTATGAAACATTAATGAATTTCATGTTGAAACTTGGGTTCCATCCACAAGATATTTTATGATACATATGCAAATATTTCACAATAAAAAAATCCCAAATCTGAAAACATTTATGGTCCCAAGCATTTTGGAATATGTATATTTAACCTGCAGTTTACATTTACTTATTTTTGACAGTAGTTCAACTCATGTGACAAGTAAGAAGTGATAGGCATTAAAAAGGTAAATAATTTAAGTGGAATCAACTTATAGCAGACATTGAACTCCACAGATTTGCAATTTTTTCTTGTTATTTTATCATTGCCATGGAGGTTATGGGAGTTTTAAAGTGTCAGTGACCCACATTACCTTTCATATAGCCCTTTTCAATAGGATATCCCAAAAGAAAATAAAAAAGGAATTTTAAGAATGTTAAGATATAGTTGAGCAATGGTTTCAATGATGTCAAAGATTCAGGAGAATTACTATACAAAAAATAGAGAATTAATCAGTAAGGAGAAATCTGCTGATGGCCTTTAATTAAGTTAGTGATTTAACTAACATTTGGTTAGAGCAAGACCATCCAATACAGACAGAGTTAAATTTTTAATAATGATTTAGACTGTTAGGAGGAGGCCATTAAATATTCGTCATTAAATTGTTGGAGTCTATTCAGTCATGGAACAAGTATTTACTGAACACTTGCTTTAGGCATATAACCATGCGCTATAAAGCAAGCTTCCACTATCTACACAGAGCTTGCATTTTCTTTAGTGAGAAAAACCATAAACAACTAAACAATAAAAATAGCTCAATGTTTTGGTAAGTAACCATTTGGCGAGGTGGAAAATGACAATGCACTGACAGTTCCCTGCTTTAAATAAAATCTGCACATATACACCATGGAATACTATGCAGCCATAAAAAATGATGAGTTCATGTCCTTGTAGGGACATGGATGAAGCTGGAAACCATCATTCTCAGCAAACCATCGCAAGGACAAAGACGCAAACACCGCATGTTCTCACTCATAGGTAGGAATTGAACAATGAGAACACGTGGACACAGGAAGGGGAACATCACACACCGGGGCCTGTTGTAGGGTCGGCGGAGGGGGGAGGGATAGCATTAGGAGATATACCTAATGTAAATGACGAGTTAATGGGTGCAGCACACCAACATGGCACATGTATACATATGTAACTAACCTGCACATTGTGCACATGTACCCTAAAACTTGAAGTATAATAATAAAAAAAAGAGAAGCCATCCTTGTGAACTTGAGGTGAGAACTGATCTAAAGGAGAGAAAAGAATAAAAAATAGAATAAGAGACAGAAAAGACAAAGAGAATAAATAAATGGAATCTGAAAACTACAAGGAAATGATCAACATAAGAGCAGGCAACCTCACAACAGGGAATGACTACTGAAAGCCACTCGGGTAGCAAAGAGGATGTGATATCAAAGGAACATAAAGATCACTGCTCATGACAGTGTGGGAGGAAAGGGAAGAGATAGTGTTACAGAGTTTTATTTCATAGCATAGAGTTTGATTTTAATTCTATCTCCAATAGAAATTGAGTGAAGTGTTTTAAGGAGGGAAAGGGTGTATAATTTAAGATTTTAAGAAAGGTGACCTGTATTGGATTAGAGAAAGCAAGAGTCAAAAGAAAGAAATGAATCACCTGGAAATATTTTTTTTCTCCACCCAAAGACTCAATAATGTAGCCAAGAATCATTCAGTAACAAGGTTCAGAAATAAGAAGCTGGAGGGTATTAATGATTTCATTCATACAGATGAGCTCTCTTATTTTAGGAAATGTAGAACTAAAATTGACATTTCATAAATATATATAATTTACAGCACAAGAAATTGTATATTCTCAAGTACTTTAACATATATTATCTTGTGTTATAAACTGTGATGACTTTTAAAAGGAAAATAGCAATCTTTAGAAGTGAGAGTAAAGGTAAGATCTTGGAGATGAGAAGCAGTACACCATGGGAAGAGCAACAAGGAGGAGGAATGATATGTGCAATTCATCTGATCAGGAAAGAGATTGGTAGAATGAATGAATTGAAAGGATTTTGTGGGATGAAGTAAATTTGAAAGACAAGAATGGTAGTTATTAATATTTTTAGATTATTAATCTAAAGATTTAAAAATTATAAAACCTGTGCACATTTTTTATTTGCGTCTTGCATTTTTAGAATTATGTTCTAGATATCCTGAAAGTACCATACCACACAAATCCCTTCTTGCACAAACTGAGGAAAGATGTTCGTAATCCACAATGCTTTATCCCAAGAAAGAACAATAGATTTTAAACCTATATTGCCAATGTAGGAGTGCAACTGACATGTGTCCCAGAAGTTGTGCCTGGGAAAACTCAAAAATTTTACTCTACCACCAGTCTAGTCTCAATTCTCCTGAAGATTAACTCAATTTTATTGATTTTTGTTCATCTAGTATTGTATCTTTAACTTACAATTTAAACTTCCTAAATGCAGAGTTTTTTAACACTAAAGCATTAGTAGTCCATTTTGCCCTGCGATTTAACTTGAGAGTTATACAGCTCTAAATAAAATACGATTGTAAATACTTATAAATCCTTGAAAATTAACTGAATAAAACATGTAATGTCATTTATTATCTCCTGTCTTTCTTAGAGATCTACGTCAAAATTATCTCAGAGAAGAAAAGATTCATAAAACAAATGTGTACGGCTGAGAAGTAAATAAACTGAAACTCTCCATGAGTCAAAATGACATTTCTTCTAATGTTTATAAAAGAAACATAAATATTTGTACATTTTTATAAAACCGTGGTAGGTATATTTGAGGATTCTTTCAAAACAGTTTATGTAAAACATAATAGAATTCAACGAAGTCCAAAGATAAGAAATTGAAATAAGGAAGAGTTCAAGGAAATGATGCAAAGGGAGAGATACAAAGATAGGCATTTGGTCTTGGTTAGTGAGAGGAATATTACAAAAATCTACCAAAATCTGAAAATGATACAGATAGATCTTACTCTGAAAGCAACCAGACCTGGATTTTAATTCCAGCTCCAGAACTTACTAACTTGTGTAAACTTGAAATAATTCCAAATTCTCTTAGAGACTTTGTTTTCTAATTTGTAAAACTGAAGTTATAATACTTCACAAGCTTTTCCAGAAAAATAAATAGATATTTTATCATAAGGTTCAACATATAGAAGTTACTCAGCAAATATTAATCTAGGTCTTCCTATATCCTGTCTCTAAATCGAAATTCTCCATGATAAATACATTATTATGTAATGAGTAAATTGCAAAACTCTTACATTTTGCCAGATACTATAGATAGAAAGTATTACTGCAGTTTAAATCTTGAAATAATTCACTGATGCCCGTAAGTTGTAACTAATTGAAGTTGATGTCAAGGAATAATTGTGCGTCTTAACAATAAACTCTTTAATGGCAATTTTAGATTATTACATTGATTAACTAATAGTAAAGTACAGCAAGATTTATGTTGTCAAAATCTTTGGTCATTATCTCTAGTCACTAGAGTGAATATTGAGAGTGAATGTGAAGAATGTTCAAAGTTGTATTTGCTATTGAAGATATTACCTATTTTTAGTGTAAACACACCTATGTTCCCACTACATAGCCTAGGTGTAAAGGTCACCTTGTGAAGGCAGTGGACAGATGGTGAAGGCTTGTACCACTGCTACCCTGCTAAACTTAGAAAAGATCTGAAGATACCACTGATAGGTAAGATCCTATATTCTGTCCACAGGAAGCAAATGAGAACTATTTGGGTAAGGGAAAAAAAATTCCAAATATATTATGTTAAGCCAATAACAATTCACCATTAAGTAATGAAAGATACATATCAAAAAGAGAAGTCTAGGAAGAAAGGAGTTGTTTGTACACAGAAAATTCTAATAAATATTTAACTCAGTGCCTGAGGTTGTCACCAAGGATCTCACTTTTTGAATTATTGTATTTATTTAAGATCAGAATATATAAAGAATATATAACATTGGTGTTATTTGTAATTTACAGTTCAATTGCTAAAATGTCATTTCAGAGTATGTTAAATTTCAGATGTAGGCTTTTTGAAAATAAGATTTTCCTTGATGAAATACAAACAGGATTGAATTTATTTTGTTAATTTAGTTTGTACATAATAGATTTAGAGACACGACATTAAATCTAGTGAAAAGCATTTGTTATGAAATTTCACATGCCATTTTTCTTTATATTATTTCCTTAGCATTTAAAGAAAGTATAAAGAACATACAATCCTGTATTATTTTTTGCCTTTGTGTATTAGCAAGTAACCATCATTTCCCAAGCAAACATTGATGGGAGGTCTCAGCTCTTTCCTTCTCAAAACATTAAATAATTAATAATATCACCTGCTTCACACTTTTGTGAAACCTATTCTAGATGCTTTATGGCACTTACATCCTTGTGGGAAAAGATACACAAGCAAATATATAAGTAAATAATGTCACAAGGTTGTGTGTAGAAAAATGAAGCAACCAAATAAATAGAGAATGCTGAGTGGAGCTGCAACAGTTACATTAGATAATATGGTTAGACAAAGCCTCTCTGATAATATGACAATCAAGAAAAAGCCTGAATAAATAGGTAGGAGAGTGGACGGGAGTTTAGCAGTTACCAACAGGCATGAGGGAAGCAATTGAAAGGACTTTAGCCATCTGTTTGGTACCTTAGAAAAACAATAAAAGGGAGGGAAAGTAATTAAATGAATGACTCAGTTAACTGTGAACTCTAGTGATAGAAAATCTCAGTAGCACTCAGTCCCCTTGTGTTTTTGTTTGTTTGGTTGTTGTTATTGTTTTATTTTTTTCCCCTGAAATCTGGTTTTCTCCAAGCCTCGTCAATCAATTTAGTATTTTTTTCAACCACTAATTACTAAAGATATATCATCATCTCCTTTGTACACTAATAGTCTGGCTTTAAAATACAGATATATATACTTGCTTGCATAGCCAATCTTCTATTTAATTACCTTTAAAGGATTTTTAATTTCTTCTTTATTCTCTTTCATTTAATGTTATTCTACAATGTGTGTAATTTGAGGGTTTTTTTTTTTTTTTGGCTTGCATTCATTCTAATTTAACTCAATGGGCTGTGCTGAAGTTCTTAGTGGTTGTTTCTGGTTTCAGCTCTTTTTAAAAACCGCATATATTTTACTCCCTCCTCTTCGAATATCAATTACACTAAGTTGTAAATTATGGAGGTTTCATTCACCACTGAATTTTTAGGGTATACCTGTCACCCTAATTTTTAAAAATCTTTTCTGTAACTCATTACCTTTGTATCCTCTGCTATTTCTCAATATAAACTATATGCAAAATACAGACAATGGTATTATTAGGTCTTATGTACCCTTCATCCAAACTTTATTTTCTTTTTATGGACAATCTTCTTAAATTTCTACTTCTATCCACATCACTCAACTACTTGTCGATATATTTTGAAGAAAATCCCAGAATTTACGTCATTTTAGATACAAACGTATTAATGTGCATCCAAAGAATAGGAGATCTTTTCCTTACCAGGTAAATGCCATACCATAATCAGACAAAAATTACAATGATTTCACAACATCATCAAGTATTCAATGGGTACTCAAATTTCCCTATCTGATATTTCTCCAGGTTTGTTTGTTCGAATTGACACTCAAATAGGATCTCTACCATATTGATTTTGTTTGATGCCCATATTTTAAATTCCTAAAACCACTATTTTACACATGAACTGGAATACTTGTTTTTCCTTGGGTGAGCTTTTGTTTTCTTCTAAGCAGTGTTGAGTTTTCTGAAATGTTTGATGATGTTTGGTTGCCTGCTCATCTTTGCTATGAGAATTTCTGCTTGCATCTCTATCAATCAGTTGCAGATATTGATGCCAGGGATGTTTCACCGATGCATAGTCAGCTGGTCTGTGCTGGCTTCTGAATGTCAGGTCTCCACATTCCTCCTAGACTTTACGTATAACCTAGAATACCTGCTCTGCTTCTCTTACTCCCAAACCCCACCACCAGGGGTTGGGAAGGGAGGGCAGAGGGACAGGGGTACAAATATGCCTGTTTACTTTAGCTAAAGACAAGTGGTTTAATGCAAAGGAGAAGGGGCCAAATCAACTGGTGCTACTAATGCAGGCTCGCAATTGCCATCCTGACTATTACAAGAAGGACCTCACTGGTTTTATTTTACCTTTAAAATCTGTGCTTGTAGCATGCTTAGGAGTGTCCCCATTTCTGCAATTATATATTTGTACAAGTGTTAACATCTGACTTTCTCTGGCCATTGTAAGCTCGTCATCTTTCTACCTTTTCAGTATTTCCAAAAGTTTATTTCCTGTTCGTGATACACTGCAAGCAAAGTAATAGATATGTATATATAAATACAAAGATACAAGTTTCATAAATAGATATATGGACAGCTAATGTTCCCTCACTTTCTCACGGTACAAAAAAAAGCTAAACACATACATTTCCTCTAATACCAAGGAATTCACGGTAGGATATGAGGTGGGTAAGGTGCTTAATCTGACTGATAGGTTCGATACATGGCCTATTTATTTCTAACCATAAATTAGGCTAAGTTGTGCTCTCTCTTTCTCCATATAGGTAGATGAATAGATATAGACATATGAGTAAACCATGTATCTCTCTATGCCTATCTGTATATATATTATATACATAAATAAATCGATGTAAACTATTTCTATCTATCTAGACATATCTATTATATATATATATATATATATGAAATCTTACATGGACAGGTAGATAGATAGATCTATAGGCAGATAGCTATATCTAGGTAGATAGATACATTACAGTTTAGATATATACAGTTTACACATCTATAAATAGATATCTATAAATAGATATAAATGGATATCTAGGTCTACCGATTTCTATAGATATCTAGATCTAGATCTACAAATAAAGATAACTTTATATCTGTATATCTGTATCTATATATCAATAGATATAGAGTTTACACATTTATAGAGTTTTCTATAGATAACTCTGTTATCTGTAACTCTGTATATCTATATGTACCTATCTATCTATATATACACTATATATCTATCTATAAATACATATATAAACTATAATGTTTTGGATTTATATACAGTTTTGGATTATGAATCTTAAACTCTGTCACTCTGTCTCTCTCTCTCTACATCTCTATTTCTGTGTCACTCAGAGAGACAGAGAGAGACAGAAATAGAAAGTTTAAAATTAAAAACTGTAAATAAATTCAAATTGTATAATAGCTCAATAATTTATCTCATTTTTATGTCACTTAATTCTTTCTATTATTTGGATATGCATCAATCCTTAAAATAGCTATGACCTAATGAGATGTAAATTGCTCAAGGTAGGAGATCTAGATCCTATTAACTTTGTGATTTTAGTAAGAGTATTGCTAGCTGTTCTTTAATAATGAGGTTAAAACTAAACTTTTAATATGAAGATTTCTAAGCATAATAAAATGTTGTTATCCTTTATTCTAGTTTTAATTAGATATCATCGAAAGAATATTAAGAATTATGCACATAATTAATTGAAATAAATTAACTTAGTGTTCTAAAAATAAACTAACATAGACAGGTATATATGTAAATGTTAAGATATATGACCATGATTTTTATAATCATGTATTTCATAAAAATAAAATTTCAAAGGCATCGAGAATATTGACATTAGAAACCAGATTGAAGAAAAAAGCCGTGACGCTACCTGCCTACAACACATACTTTCACCACATGTCTGGAGGCCTGACATATGAAAACAAACATTGTTTTTTTCTTTGCCTCATAGAGTATAGTGAAAATTTTGTAGGGGTAGTTAGAGAGTACAGACATCGAATCATTAATCATAAGTTATTAAAAAGCAATACTGTCTAATAAAAATTAAGCAGGTCGTTTCAGTTTTCAGAATTATCCAAGCAGAGGCTAACTTATTCAAGCAGAGGCTAAACAGATGACAATTTATTCACCTGCTTACTTAATCGTAGATAGAATTCATGATTTAAGAGAATGTGGGATAAATGAGTGAGCTAGTTTTCACTAACACTCCTTCCTGCTTTCAGGTACTTTCATTTTTTGTTGTTATATAATGAACAATGTCGTTATATATTTATTTTACTATTTTATTAAATTACGTATAATTCATATAATTACATATGAATTTTACTAGGGACAGGTTAGTATGAAAAACAGTTTATAGAAGGTTTACATTAATTGAAAAATAACCTTTTGTCATACTTTTGTTTATTTCACCTTACAAGCTTAGGCATTTAAAACTTGATTTACCTGACAGTTGTTTCTTACACTACAGACATCCACTAATGGCTTTATTGCCTGTCTAATGGTCGTTAAGTGAAAATGGGCATCTGGAATAACACAGCTGGGGTCCACTTTACCAAGATTCTTTTTAACAGCTGGATATCTACATGATGTTCATACCCACTGTTTTTTCTGAACATTAGTGCCCCATAGCTGTCTTTTACAATGTAATTCATTTTCTTTCTTCACTTAACTCTGTTGAAGGAATCAAAAGGCTGAACCCGTAGTTGTACTAAGAAGGGGAGGGCAGATGGTCTTGAAGAGTAGAAACACCTTACTTTAGAGGTAGCATGAAGATGAGCTTCTATTTACTTCAGCTTAAAAATTAAAAAAAAATTACAATCTCAGTAGTGCATTTCAAAGGCTCAGAATTATTGATTCAGATATAAATCCACGTTTAAAAATGCTAACACATATGCAGTATAACTAGTGTTACCAACTGGTATACTGTTTCCTATAATGCAAAATTTACTCTTGTGTTTATTATTTTTATATACTAAAATATTGAGATTCTTCCCCCCAGTGTCCTGAAGCCCTCAATGTTCGTATATTTCTTTAAGGTATCTTATGTGTATGAAATATGGCTCTAAAATGCTAGATTTGGCCAACAACAACAACAAAATATCCCACCTTTTTTTTTGTTTGTTTTTTGAGATGGAGTTTTGCTTTTGCTCTTGTTGCCCAGGCTGGAGTGCAGTGGCGCAATCCCGGCTCACTGCAACCTCCACCTCCCAGGTTCAAGCGATTCTCCTACCTCAGCCTCCCAAGTAGCTGGGATTACAGGCATGCACCACCATGCCCGACTAATTTTTTGTATTTAGTAGAGACAGGGTTTCACCATGTTGGTCAGGCTCGTCACAAACTCCTGACCTCAGATGATCCACCTGCCTCGGCCTCCCAAAGTGCTGGGATTACAGGCGTGAGCCACCATGCCGGGCCCACAAAAATCAATTCTTAGAGCTGTTCAGTTCATTATGTTTAGAAGAACAGATAAATTGTATACAACAATAATATCGGTATATGTTATAGTTATTGTGTTTTTCAACATAATAGTTTATTTGAAGGATTGGTATGCTAACAGATTTCTTAAATAAAATCACACTTGGATTATGAACTGTCAGATTAAAAATAATATTAGTGCTTCTATTTCTCTCTCTCTCTGTGTGTGTGTGTGTGTGTGTGTGTGTGTGTTATGTTTTCACTAATCGAAGAAGCTTGCTGGTATTTCTTTCTTGGTCCTTGGATACACTCAGGCTTTCTTTCTAATACTACTTCCTCTATGCAGATATACTCAAGATGAGTCCCCCCTATCTTGTGTTTAATACAAGGTCATGGAATGCAATATATTTAGTTAACTGTACCTAACTTTTAAAAAGTCCTTTACCTGAACCTATAATTATATGTATTTTTATATGTTAATATGTGCTAAAGGTGTTTGATGTTTAAAATTCATTTAGAAATGTTCTTATAAGTAGAATTACTTCAACCATCTGTACAGACTATCAAAATATTATTCTAAGTGTCTCCTTATGTTTTAACCTGAACTCTCTCTCTGCTTTAATTGCAATAGCTATGGCAACCAACCCATCAATGACAAAAATCCTAGAAGGATGTATGTATAGTAAGTTGAAGTCTTGAGAAGAGAATGGCTCAGAGTCAAGCGGGGAACATGGTAAAAACATCAAAAAGTTGTACTGGCGATAATGGCCAGGTATGTGCCATTAGTGCCTCCTTGATATTAAAAAAAAATACAGTGAATCAACTACATGTTAGTCAGTTCCAGCCTAGTAATCAAGAAGATATTGAAAGTGAACTTTTCAACAAGATAGCAAATAAGTGCATGGACCATGGACTATCTCTCCAATCTACTTGATAGCTAAGCTTTACTAAGTATCCAGATGCCATCTCTTGAAGAAAGAAAATGACATACTTAGTAAGAGGAAAGACATAATTACACCACATATGTTGCGATATACTAAACACATTTCATTTTTTTATTACATGTAAATTTAATTTCTCCTACCTTTTCCAGCTTTGAATCATTAAATCCTGTGTAGGTCAAATGCAGTTAAAAACAAATAGGTCTTTACTCAACCATGACTTTAAAATTAAGGATTAATTTGTATATATGGAAAAATGTTTATCTTAAAATTCAGGTTTTGTAGAAATGAGCAAAGGCTTACTAATAACAAAAGTTCATATTAACATACTAAGAAGGCTTGAGGAATATAAAACACATTTGGAGAGACTAAAATATAAACTTTATTGTGATAAGCCTATTGCAGGAAGAATGCGTGATACAGATATGCATAATGTGATGTAGGGGAAGTATTTTAAAACAAAAAGAAACAACTTTTGAGATACTGATGGTGGGTGTGAGTTGTGGGAGAGATGGGTAAGTAATGCAGAGCAACAAAAATGTCTGGGAATGCACAAGTAAGCATGCTGGTTTCCATTTCAGATTCAAACTTCAGAGAGAGAGGGAAGAAAAACATTTAAATATATTTGGCATATCCAAGACTATTTACAACAAGTGTCCTGTGTTTCTAATAATAAAACAGACTTCACCTTGGAGTACCTGCAGAACTGGGACCCCAGTGACCAGGCAGAATGAAGAACAACTTGTTGAAGGTACAGAGAAGGGAGCCAATCGTACAAGAGGGTCCGTCCCAAACCAGAGATAGTAGAGATAAACCTCTCATGTTAACTATGGAAAAAATAAAGGAAGATAACGTATTTTAATAGAAGGGAAATTGCGCTTATTGGGAGTAAGAACACTGAATTGACTGAATATCTTAAAGAGAGTTAAGAAGTGAAATTCTCAATAGGTGATTATTCTTTGATCAATTTTGTCTTATCTCTTATCCACATTCTTCCCTGCTCTTCCCAATACATGTGTAAGAATATCCAAGCGCACAGACATACCATAAGCAGGAATGGTGTCCTAAGGAAAGTCAATATAGAGAGTAAGAAGTATATCTGTCACAAAGTGTACATGTACACATCCTAAATATTTGTACAATTAATTTACTTCTCTTCATTTCCAACACTCCTAGTCTATGCTATGAACATCTCTTACCTAAAATACTACAGATGTCCCCTAAGTTTGTCCATAAATCAGTTTTTTCCTCTCCAAGCTGTAAGCAGAAATTCATTTTTAAATTGCAGATATGACCGTGACACATATCTGTCTCAGTATACAGAACAGGTCTCTAACACGGCCAGTAGCTTCCAGTCACTTCTGTCCCTTACCTTTTTACCAGTCTCATTTTACATATTTTTTATATGTTCTCTATATTCCTGTAATTAAATATTACTTTCCCCCCAATGCCTTTGGACTGCTTCTTTCCTCCACACTAAATACTTTTTACCACTTCCCTCGGTTCAGTTAATTCTGCTCAGTGTTTAGAGCTCAGCTCAGATATCCTTTTCTCATGGAGACATTCTTTGGCCAACCCAGACTAGATAATTTTCCCTTGCTGTATACTTTCATACCTCCCTCTGTATTTCCTTCATAACACTTCTGTAAGTGTGTACAACTGCATCCTAGTTTTTATTTAATTTCCTCTCTCTGCCATGTTCTGTAAACTCAATGCAAGCTGAGTCTGCCTATTTATTTCACTATGCGATACCTAACTCCTAACAAAGTATAAAACAAAATAGGTGCCAAAATATCTGTTCAGCCATTGTGTGAATGTATAAATGAATAAAGATGTGAATACAGATACACTAGTCTAAACACGTTTGCATAGCACATATCTATATGTGTTCCAAATAGATAACAAGGAGAATCACAATTGATCGTTGCCAGAAGAAAAATCTGGTAAAACTTTTACTTTCCAGATATTTAAATAGCATTCATGTTAAAATTATTAGTTCACTTTTATAATGCATTGAAAATACTTAGGGATGCATTTACTTATCACAAGTTTATTTTACTCTTTGAAAATAAATTGCTCACTGGACTATTCACAATAGCAAAGACATGGAATCAACCTAAGTGTCCTTCAATGGGGGACTAAATAAAGAAAATGTACATATACACCATGGAATACTACACAGCCATAAAAAAAACAAAATTATGATTTTTTTTTTTTTTTTGCAGCAACATAGATGCAGCTGGAGGCCATTATCCTAAGTGAAATAATGCAGGAACAGAAAACCAAATACTGCTTATAAGTGAGAGCTAAACATTTCTCACAGAAATAAAGATGGCAACAATAGACATTGGAGACTACTAGATGGGGAAGGGATGGATTAAAAGGGTTGAAAAACTAACTCTTGGGTACTATGCTCACCTCCTGGGTTACAGGATCATTCTTATCCTAAACCTTATCATACACAATATACCCAGGTAACAAACTTGCACATGTACCCCCGAATCTAAAATAAAAGTTGAAAACTAAAAATATATGCATATTGCTCATTGAGATAGACTACATATTGAGAGATTAGCTCTAGGAATATAACATGAACCCTAACTTGTGTGATTGAGAGAATTCTACACATTTATTGGCCTTCATTTTAGATAACATGTTAAATAATTCAATAATGAACATTTGACAGTGCAACCTCTTCATATAAATGTGCATATTAGTCAAGGTAGGCTGTCTTATTAGCTTAACAACTAAAGTCTATTTTTTTTTTGCATGTGCAAAGTCCAATGCAGAGGTGTCTGGAAGCTCTTTCCTAAATGTGGCTCTGTCACCTAAGTGGATTGCATTGTCATGGAAGCCACTATTTCAAGCTGTAGCCTCTAAAATCTCTACAGCCAGAGTTGGGACTAATATTCAACCCTTTAACTATCATTGCATTGATCAGTAATCAATCATCTAGTTGTGCCTCCGATAGAGCTAGGAGAGGCAGTTTATGGGTGTATCAGAAATAGGATGAAGGTGGCTGGGCATGGAGGCTCACGCCTGTAATCCTAGAACTTTGTGGGGCTGAGGCAGAAGGATTGCCTGAAGCCAGGATTTCGAGAGCAGCCTTGGTAACATAGTGAGACCCTGTGTCTACAAAAAGTAAAAATAATAAAATTTAAAAAATACCCAGATGTGATGGTGTGCGCCTGTAGTCCTAGCTACTTGGGAAGCTGAGGTAGGAAGATTGCTTGAACCTAGGAGTTCAAAGCTGCAGTGAGCTATGACTATGCCACTTAAACAGTGAAACAGTGAAAAAAAAATAGCATCAAGGAATATGTACTGTAATATTTAAGTATTGGATTTTAGTAATGAAAAGTTTCTAATGGTTAACTGTGTTTCCCCACAAAGATACATTTAATTCCTAAGGCCATGTACCTGTGAATGTAACAATATTTGGAAATTAGGTCTTTGCAGATATAATTAGTTAAGATGAGGTCCTAATAATTTGTGGTAGGTTCCAATTCCATATGACTGCTATTCTTATAAGATTAGAAAACAGAAACACAGAAAAAAGGCTTGAAAAAATACAGACATAGAAAGGCAGAGACTGGAGTTGTGCTGCTATAGCCAAGGAATGCTTGGGGCTCCCAGCCATTGGAAGAGTCAGGGAGGTGCTGCCCTAGAGGATTAGAAAATATATGGTCCTGCTCACATATTCATTCTGGACTTGTAGCCTCCACAACTACAACTATGAGACAATAGAGCTATGTTGTTTTAAGCCACCCACTTTCTGGTACTGTGTTACGGCAGTCCTCTAAGGCGAGAACAATATAGAAAGTCAGTCATATCCTTCAAGAAATTAAACAAGTTGGAATCACATTTTATTCATTGGCCTAGTAAATTCCTTTGCCATTCTCAGTATTTCTAGAAAAATATCAGGTTGTTGTTTTATTTTTATTTTTTAATTTTTTGTCCGATAATGAAAAGGATAAAGAATCAGCTAAATAACAGGATTTTTGTCATTTGAGGATATCACTTACTAACAAGAGCTTACATATTTGAATGGACCAACAGGTAAATAACAGGTACCTGTAGGCCATCCATATTGTCAAACTAAGTGTAAGTTACAAAACATAGAAGACATACTTAGGGTTCAAAGAATAAAGATCTAGAGACGAGCAATTGCAATCTCTCTCCCATGCACAGAAAACTGAGTGAAGCATTTTATATTTTCATTTGTGTTTAGTGGTGATAGCAAGCTCATCAAAAAATGGAACATTGTTGCCTCTGCATTATAGGAGACATAATCTTCACAGCCCTAAATGCTGCACAGGCAGGTACAGAATTGGTCGCATGTCTCGTGGTGGCCAGCAGCTTGCCTTCCTTCAAAGAAAGGATACTTGTTGAGCAGAACTCCATGCACTGGTTACCACGCCAGGGAAGGACTCCAACTACATGGAAGATAGCAAAGTTCATCCCAAAGCCAGCCAATGGGAAGATAAATCTAAACATGTCTACTCAGTGCAACTTCCTATGGCAATTGCCAAGGAAAACATGATAGGGGCAAGCACTGGATGCAACCATGTGTTTCCTGCACAGAGAAGAGACAGAGCTAGATTAGCTCCAGTGGCATGCCTCAGTCCACCATGGCTAGTGGCTGCTCTTGGAAAGTAACACAGGGCAACTGGCTTACATGTACCAGAATAGAAGGACCACAATCTGTCCCCTATGGAGTCTGAAGTCTCCATGCTTGGCCTGGATAAAGGAGGAGCACACCTTGAGTCTGAAACGGGAAAAGATATCCCCACATGAGGTGATAAGCCCAGCACAGGCTGTGTTGACTCTTGTTCCCTTGGCATGGAAGTGTTTCAGGCCCAGGGCCCGTTCCTATTCTTATGTGGCTGAGCAGAAATGAAAGACTGCAAGGATGAGACAACCTATCCCAACAATCATAAACTTCAGTTCTGAGCAGAGGCTGCAAGTCTACCAGATCCACTTTTCCTCGATTTCCTTTTCTTTGCCTGACTTTTTCTTTATTATCATTTTGAGTATTCCAGAAACCCATTATAAGTCATTACTTTACTGCAGTCACAAGGTCCCTAAGGGAAGAACTTGCCCCTCCTTTTTTGGGCCTCTATGTGACACGTCAGATCTTTAGTTAAGGTTTGTCAATACTATTTATCCACTTCTTTTATAAGCTACTAATTCAGTTTCCGTGACACCAAACTCCTTATCCTATTTCATTGACCACATGGTTACTGTTCTCATTAATTATTATGTCTTTTACTTGATGGCTCTCTCTCTCTCTCTCTCTAATTTTATCTTCTCACTCTACACTCCCTTTTTTGATAAACTGTCTATTCCTATGGTATACTTGGCCATCTTAATTGTGATAATGTCCAGATTTCTATTTCTAATATCACCTTCTTCCTTGAGTATGGACTCATGCTTCTGCTTCCTACTGGGAAGTTCTGACAACATCTATAATTTATGTGGGTCGATATTGAACATTTTTTTCTTACATCCCTTTCCCTTAATAACAGCATTTTTTTATCTGCACTACTATGTACAAATTTCATGATAGGAAATCCAAGGCAGAATTATGTTGGTGACACTCATGGGTGTACCACTATTAAGATTCTTCTGTCACTTATTTTTTGATCATGAATTTATATTGATTACCCAGATATATAGTACAAGACATCAAATTGAATCAATTATCTAAAAAACAAAACAAAACTACCAGTGGTAAATGGATGATATTCAAATATGGCATTTCAGGCCGTTATAAGAAAACTTTTACATGAATTAAATTAATGATATTTATCTGAGCAAGAACAATTGATAAATTAGGCCACACTCTAAAACAGAACAGATGCAGAGAGTTCTGCTGAGCAGTGTGAGCAGTGGGTTTTTAGAGGCCAAACATAGAAGCAAATTAGAAAATCCTCTGACTGGCTACAGGTAGGTGTCTGCCTTATTTGATGGTGCAAACAGGCATTTGTTTTGCGGGGGCAAGTCTGATCAGTTGTTTGCCTGTGATTGGCTGAAGCTCAGTTGTATATAATTGGTAGAAACCTGGCTATTTGTTATGAAATAATATTCTCCTAAGTTAGATTTTGGTTTCTGTACTAATTTAGGTTGCAGTTCATTATATAGCAACTCAAAGTACAGAGATAGCCTCAGACATTAACTGAGGTCTCCTATTTTTTAATTTAATAATACAAGAACAGTCTTCCAAGATCCAAATACACATTTTAAAATTCTGTACATCTACAACTTCACCACATCATATCCAAATTGTATCCTACTTTTTGGCCTTTTATATTAATATTTATAATAAAATTTGTATAATATTAAGTATAATTATTTCATTTAATAGTATTCACTTAATGGTATCATGCCACTCATTTGCCCAAGCTAAATCTTACAGTCATTCCGGTTCTTACAATTTTAAAATCTCATATTCAGGAAATCATCAAGACCACTAGCAGGAGAATTCCCTTACAGACTTAGACCTCCCACTTCTAGACTCATATATGAGAGAGAGAGAAAGTTTCGCTTTTCTCAAGACACAGTCCTTTTGAGTGCTTCTTTTACTTTCAGCCAAACTTAGTTCCAGTTAATAGGTTTTAATATATACTTAAACAAATTATTATATTAAAAGTAATGAAGTAAAATTATTTCAACTTACAACAGTATAAAACATATGTTTCGTAGGGAAATAAACAGAACTACTTAAAACTTCAGAACACAAGACTATTTTACTGGATTTTGTTCAGTTTAATAGAAGGGTGTTCCACATCACAGACAAGATTCCAGTGTTTAGTTGCGATACTGGCCGGAAGGAGGGTCCCTTCTGAGATGCGATCACTGTCAAGAAAGACTTAACACATGAGAGAGATCTGCAATTCCATTGCCAATCATTCAAAGTTCCTTGAAGATCAACAATTTCGTCAAGAAAGACTTGGTTCTTCGAAATTTAGAATATCCAGAACTTTTCTTACATAATAGCCTATAAACTTCAGTATAAAACAATAATCATTAATAGTCACTGGCTTATTTCTTTAAAAATCTTATCAAACAATTTTAAAATTCAGTGGAATCACTCCTTAATGCAATTAAGACGTTCAGCAGCTTTAAGTAGTTATCTTAACACTTCTGTATCTCCAGGGTCAAAGTGTCATATTCATGGCTAGATTTTGTAGCAAGAGCAGCAGTTTATCTATGTGAAACACCTCTTATTGGTTCAGCTTATCTCAATGTTATTTCTATGCCATGCTGATATTTGCTATGAAAGCATTGATATATTTTAAAAGATATTCTCCATTCATATGGGTCCTTCTAGTTTGGCAGAGCTAAATGGACTTCATCTTTCATCTGATAAAATGGATAAGTTTAGGTGAACTGACATGACCAGATTTTGTTTGTAGTAAACTATTTTGATTTGAATTATTATAGATAATTTACATTTCTAAATGCATCTCTAATTCCAGAATGAAGAACTACTGCACTTCAGCAATGATACTGTTTTTCTGGGTCCAGATCATTTTAAAGCAGGTTTAATAAGGGCCCTGAGAATTATCTCAACTGTGATAATTGCTGTGATATTTGCAATTAAATGTTATAAAATAACTACTTACTACTTACTGTATTAGTCAATTCTTACATGGCTATAAAGAACAACCTGAGACTGGATAATTTATGAAAAAAGAGGTTTAATTGGCTCACAGTTCCATGGTCTGTACAGGAAGCATGGCTGGTAAGCCTCAGGAAACTTACAATCACGGCAGAAAGTGAAGGAGAAGAAAGCACATTTTATCATGGTGGAGCAGGGGAGAGCGAGAACAAAGGGGGAAGTGCTACACACTTTTAAACAACCAGACCTTGAGAGAACTTACTATCACAAGAACAACATGGGGGAAATCTGCCCCCGTGATCCAATCACTTTCCACCAAATCCCTCCTCCAACATTGGGGCTTACAATTCAACATGAGATTTGGGTGCCGACACTGAGCCAGACCATATCACTTGCAATGTTTCCCCCTGTTGTGCTACATCTTGTTTATCAGGACTATTGCAATTTTAGACTTGGCTTTAACAATACATTAAATTTAATTCAGTTACTTGTTGTACCTTCAAGAGATTTTTCAGGCTGGATAGCTCTGATCCTGAAGATGAGACCAGATTTAAATTAAAAAAAATAATAAGTTAACTTTCATTACCAAGCTGCTAAAATCTAAATTTTAAATGTTAATTTTTTATCAAATTTGTGTTATTTTATTTCATTTAAAGCTGAAAATTTTAAAACGAAAAAACTAGGTTCTATTGTCATTGTTTTTTGATCTGGGTTTTATAAACCTATCTAATTATAGTTATTCATTCAGAAAATATTTATTGAGTGTCTCAGTTCTAGGTGCTATAGATTCATCAATAAACTCAATAGACACAAATATTTGGCAGTTTTGTTCACAGTCACCAATAATATTCATTATTTCAATATTTAGCTATTAAAAAAATTAATCACTAATATAGTATGCATTCCAAAATTAAAGAGGAGAGAGGAAGGGAACATAACTAAATACCAATCTATACTTTCTATATTTATACAAATTTCATACACTAAACAATTATTAGTAATTAGAGGTAACATTTTAACCTTTAATTTAAAATAATGTAAAAATTTATAATGAAGTCCAGTACATGATAATTCTCATTAATAATTTAAATAATTTATACCAAGTAGTTATAGTGGTTGGTTCAATGAGAGACTTATGGGAATGCATGCCTATAATTTATAAGATCTGCCACCCTACCAGCCTTACTGTTTTTCTCATTGGTAATATTTATGAAGTCACTGGTAATTTTACATTTTAAAATATGCAGTATGAGTTGCATATATAGTACTTCTTAAATGTCTACACATTTATCTTAAATCATTTATTGAAGTATGAGAAGTACCTATCGTATTTTGGTAAATAATACCTTTAGTTTTTTCCTAGTTCTTGGCTCCAGACTAACCATCTTGACCTGTCACTCTAGTTTTTACTTCTGAGACATTCTATAGTCTGTGTCTTATATTCTCTACTATTTCCTCATTTGTCCTAGCATTCAGATTGCCTTTTCTGACTCCCAGCTTCCACGGAGAGATTAACTCTGTTGGCTGCAGCCCTATTCCCAATTCCTTGGCTAGACCCTGGGTCCTTCATGTTAGAAAACCTGGCTTTACTACTACTACTACTACTACTACTACTGCTGCATTTTTTAAAAATATATTATCTTATTTTACTATTTGATGTTATAATTATATATTATTTTTCCACACTTCCTCATACTGCTTATCTCTTAAGAATTTGTGAATAAAGAATTGATTTTTCAATACATCCTTCCAAAAATTATCTGATGTTGAGTTAGTTGCTCTCTCTTGTGCATTCTCAATCCTCACAAGCCTTTCTCAAACACAATATTTATCAAAGAAAACTGTAGCAACCAATATACTTAGCGGAATTTCTCACAGAGTTTGAGTGTAGGAAACAGTATTCACTGTATATTAGTCATTTTGCTCCCAGTAGAAGGTGCATAACATAAATTGTTTAAGTGGATGAATGCTTTATTTTCCTTTATAAAAGTACCTTCTCGCTTCACTGACATTTCTATACAACTGTTCTTTACTAGAGTAAGCAAGGAATGAATTCCCAGCTCTATTTTTTAATCACAATTTTTGAAAGTTTTGGATATTTTCAAGGTTTATGATCTTTTAATGTAGACATATTATAATCTGCTGGAACCTAAACCCATATAGTTCTCCCTATATACCAAAAAATAAAAAAATAACACACTCTTTTAAATTTAGTAGCTAGTAATTAGGGCTACAACTCTTCATAAAAAATTCTCTGATTGAATCAAGAAAAAGTCAGAGACTAATTATTACTCTGCACTAAAAGTGGGAGCAGTGGTAGAAACTGATGGAATTAGTGTATTACAAGTACATACTGAGTCAAACTATGCTAAGTGCTTTGAAATTATTATTTCCATGTGGAAATTATAATAAAATATGACCAAAATGTTCCTCTGGCAACAATAAGTTTTTTTTTTTTTTTTGTATTTTCTGACCATCTTAAAAAGTTACTGGAATAAGTATTCGATAAATTTGAAGAATTTATTTTTATTCTTGTAATAACAATGTCCACTCTACTTCTTCACTAGGTGAGCCTATCTCTATCTTAAATACTTTTCATTCTGTATATGCACTGAGTTATTGTAACTAATAATGCCAAAATTTAGGGTATGTGTTTCAAACAATGTGTAGATTTACTAATTTCACTTCCCCTAGAATTTGCTTACCATAACACACACACACACAAAAAAAAAAAATCTGAGAAGAAATGTTAAAGTCATAAATAAAATTAATTCAATGGTTCATAGCTGTGATAACACTCAGAGAATGTCTTCACCCAATTACGTATAACTCAGGAATCCTCTGAATGTGTATTCCTCTTTAGGCACTTTATTTATCTCTTTTGCAGATGAACTTTCTTTGTTTTTCTGTGCATGTGGTGAAATATGGTTTTATATCATTTTCCTGATTTAATGCCACGTAACCCTGTTTTAGTAATCTCAAATTCAAATTATTTGAAAGAAAAAAAAAAGACACTGAGTGTTCCAGATTATTCTATGAACTGGTCTTTGTGGGCCAGGTTTCCACTTGAGATCAAATAAGCTATGGTCAGTAGAGACAAGGCTATCTACTGTGGACATAGTTGTAGAGGTCCACTCCTGTTTGTGTTGGGATTAGTGATTACAGCGGATAAACTGAGTCTCATTCCTACGATAGTGGAGCCATTTACTTGTAGTCTGAACAATAAAATATTATATTTAGTTTTTATATTTAGTGATGAGTTTGAAGCCTTGATAAGCCTTCTCAGGCACTATATTTTCTTGCTGCACATCCTCAAGGCTTCCCTAGTTCTTACGGTAATTTTATGTGAATGGGAAAAAGTTGATCCTTCCTCAAGTTTCTTTGCTCTTATCTATTAAGACTATCATAACAAATACCCCTTTCTTCATCAATGTATTTTACTGCTATCTCTTCGAAGTATGTTGTAATACATATTAAATCTATAGTGTCTATAGTTTGAATAACACCTCCTTACATATTGCACAGTGTTCAACTTGCCCAACTGCATGTGGCACCCCCTACAGATTCTTACCATATATTTTTTGTTTGAGTGGACATTTGGCATAATGAAAGTATTTATAACTGCAAAATATTTTAATTTTTCAAAAATATTTTTGGAACATCATTATTTTATGTGTATGGAACTTATTATTTGCAGAATACAAAGAAGATATAGTATTCCCTGGGGAAAAGAAAACTTACAATGCCTTAACCAATCTGTAAGAAATTTATATATACAAATATGTGTGTATATATACATATGTGTGTGTGTGTGTGTATATATATATTATATATATAATATATATAATATATATATATTACCATTTCACTCTCTTAACTTTAAAGTGTTGTTTTGTTATTTTTTTGCCCCACTCAAACTCCAAAAAAAAAAAACAGGAAACTGATTATAACATTTTTATTCATTTATCAAAATGGCGAAAACAGTATTCTATTTATAAGGAATACTGGTTATTAAATATTATACTATATTAAAAATAGAATGTTTCAGAAGGTCAGTACGATAAAACCAACAGCAGGGTTGAGTCCTCTCAATATACACACACACACACACACACATATATATATATACAATTTTCGTTGTTGTTGTTGAAACAGAGTTTTTTGCTCTTGTTCCCCAGGCTGGAACACAATGGCGGGGTCTCGGCTCACTGCAACCTCCACCTCCCGGGTTCAAGCGATTCTCCTGCCTCAGACTCCTGAGTGGCTGGGAGGACAGGCACACACCACTAAACCTGGCCGATTTTTGTATTTTTACAAGAGACAGGGTTTCTCCATATTGACCAGGCTGGTCTCAAACTCCTGACCTCAGGTGATCCACCTGCCTCGGCCTCCCAATGTGCTGGGATTACAGGCATGAGCCACCGTGCTCTGAATATATTTTAACATGCACAGAATATGGGTATTTGTGTGTTTCTAGTATGTTTGTGAAAGACAAATCTGACTAAAACTTTGTGATAAACAAATTTATTTATAACTTGGGGTTATGAGTCCACTGAGCTTTAGGCTAAAGCTTTTCTTCCAAGGTTCTTAACATTTCATTTGCATTTAAAGTTGTTATTAATTTACCTTTAAAGGGGTAGAGAGTGTCACCTCTTTTTATAATGCTGAATACAGTTGATTCAAAACCTTTCCCTCAGGAAGGATGTAGATTTTCTTTAAGTCCTCATTAGAGCTATGTTTTAGCAATTGTGTAGTATGATGTTTGTATTACTTTATATGTGTTAGCCTGCAAGGTGTGCCCTCAAACTTTCTTTGTATGTCTATGGTTTCATAACTGCACCATGGAAATAGTAATTACTTGTTGTGATCACCATTAGACAGTGTTCTTGACTAACTAGATAGCATAGATCTTAGGAGAAAAGTCCTTTACATTCTTTTGATTTTTTTTTCGGAGAATAATACTTATAAAGGCAACCAATATGAATAGATACAAGACTGCAATGTAAATTCATAAATGGGGCTGGCCGCAGGGCTCATGCCGGTAATCCCAGCACTTTGGGAGCCCGAGGTGGGAAGATCACCTGAGGTCGGGATTTTGAGACCAGCCTGACCAACACGGAGAAACCTCCTCTCTACTAAAAATACAAAATTAGTCTGGTGTGGTGGCACACGCCTGTAATCCCAGCTACTCAGGAGGCTGAGGCAGGAGAATCCCTTGAACCCGGGAGGCAGAGGTTGCTGTGAGCCGAGATCACGCCATTGCACTCCAGCAACAACAGTGAAACTCTGTCTAAAAAAAAAAAAAAAAAAACGTAAATGCCCACGACATTTACAAATACGGAATGTTCATGTTACTACATTTAATCTCCTTCTAAATAGTTTACCAACTTGCTGATAAAATAATTAAAACAAGTTTGCATTTGAAATATTAGATTCTATTTTTCTATTTACGTCCTTCTTTTTCATGTTCTTGGATTTAATCTAAATTTCCTCAAATGACTTTCCCTCTCCTTTTTCTTTCCTCCAAAATGCTTGTTGTCCTGAGGTATCACCCAGAGGAATTTACCTATTGGTGATGATGAGAGTCTTCTTTCAAATTTGAAACATCAGTAATAAATCTAAAAAAAAAAAGGTACTGAGTTTATTTAAATTAGTTTGTTATTATAAACCGATTTCTCTACCTCTGCTGGTGTTCCGTGCTCATGTCAAATGAAAATTAAGGTTTTTTTCCTTACTATGATATATACTTTCTGCAAATTCAAAATAAGTTCGTACATAAGTGAGGCTAATTATATTATCTTAGTGTACCTATGTGTGTACCTATACGTGTGTACCTGTGCTTAATTAGAGAGAACTTAGGTTGAGAGGTGGGTACCTCACCTCTGTTTTATATTTGCTGGACATAAATGTTTTTTACTGTATTGCAGCACATCTAAATAATACATATACTACTGGAACTTTATGAAGACTTTTGTAGCAGAAATCGTGTTTAAGTGCTTGATCTCTCTAGAAATAAGTTTTTATATTGAAGACTTCCATTTAAGTTTGGGAGTATGGAAATTAGTTATTTTTCACAAAGTGTGTTGACATGGAAATTCATAGCTATATTTTAAAATGATTTAATGATATATTGAGATTAAAATAAATTCTTATTTACAAATTTTTGTTTTTATGTATAGCCAAAGTGGTATTTAAATTAAAAGATTAGATCATTTGATTCTATACCTTTATTGGTTTTTATCAGAAAATAAAATTTTCACAGAATGTTTTTGAGAAAATAAATTGGACTACTGTGGTGAAGCATATAATCCAGTGTCTGACACAAAATCTTGGTAAATATTAAATTTTAACATTTTTATTTTTCTTATTGCCCAGAAATATTTGTCTGTGTGGCTTTCACATTCTTCATCCCATTATTAAAATGGCTTATCACATACGCACTGTCTCTTATTAAGTACAATTTTCTCCATCTGTTTACATTTCGCATAAATACTTCCCATCTCATAGGTTACCTGGAATTCTCCCTCTTTGCGTGACCTGTAATGTGGCTGTAATTGTCATTACTATTTTTTTGAACTTCTCTAATTTTACATATATCACCTGTTTTTTCTCCTAGTAACCTCATTGAGTAATTATTTTTCTTATTTTTATTTTCTGAATTGAAGTTGCAAAGTGTCTGTTCATTTTTATACCCAATAACCTGGCATAGAGTCTAATATATAATATTCAACTGAATTAAATCAATGTTTTCAGTATGTATACAAATGGAATACTTCTTTTTATTGAGTTTTAAGAGTTCTTTTTATATTTTTAGATAACAGTTCTTTAATATATCTTTCCCAAATGTTTTCTACCAGTCTGTGCCTTGTCTTTTTATTCTCTTGGCAATGTTATTCTCATAGCAGAAATTTTTAATTATAATGAAATTCATCTTATCAATTTATTATTTCATGGATTGTGCCTTTGGTATTGCTAAAAAGACATCACCAAACTTAAATCATCTAAGTGACCCTCTCCTATGTTTTATTCCTGGACTTTAATAGTTTTCCACCTTACATTTAGATCTGTGATACATTTTGATTTATTTTTTTAAGGGTATAGTATTGCCTTGATTTTTGGCTAGGTAGATTTGTAAAGCAAATTTCTAAGTGTCTAATCCAATTTCTTTCTATGTCAAGGTGTCACACCTTGCCTAAAAAGTGTCATAGACATAATATATCTTAATTTATTAGTAAGACATGTTTATTAAGTCTAAAATACAGTATTTTCAATGATTTTTCACATAAAATTAAGTATGTGTTTTGGCAAATGGGAATGACTGTGTTGTGTGCCTTCTTCTGGATATGTTTCTGAAAAGCTGTAAGTAGATTCCAAAAGAGTGAAAATAAGTAAGTCAAAATACGATGTATTGTCTGAAGACAATGAATTATATAAAAATAATACAACTAACTTCCAAAAGGGACTTGCATTTTAGAAAAGAAATATTGTTCACTGTTTTAAAAACTAATATAAGAATGCTAATTAAACTTTCCATGATATGAATTTATAAAACCTGCCAAAGTTATGGAGAAAATAAGTATAATTTGAAAGGACTGTGACTAATTGGAATTTTCTTTTTTTTTTCCTAGTTCTATATCTGGATGAAGTGCGAAGGAGCTTAAATTTGTTGAAACCCAAAATTTGCCTCCATTTAATGGCTTAGCTGGGTCTGTCATTATATAGATGGAGCATATGTTACTCTCTTCAGTGTTTTCTTCACTGCCAATCCTGTCTCAAATTGTATGAGTGATTGAAATTGAGCCCGATGACATTCTAATCAAGAGAAAAGAAGTACATATGGTGCCCAATTACCTGAATCAAATTGAATTATTTACTTATTTATTCTTCCTTAGGTTTCAAAAATAAAGATGTCACTAATCCCGATTTTAAATATCAGAATGTATAATATTTCAGTAGTAAACCAACAAATATCTGAGACAGGTCTCTACCAAGTTAGAGGTTTATTTTGCCAAGGTTAAGGACCATGGCCTGTGACACAGCCTCGGGAGGTCCTGAGAACATGTGCCCAAGATGATACAGCCTCGGGAGGTTCTAAGAACATGTACCCAAGATGGCTGGGATACAGTTTGATTTCATACATTTTAGGGAGACAGAAATTACAGGCAAAACATAATACATGTAAAGCATATATTCATTTGGCCCAGAAAGGTGCAACATCTTGAAGCGGTGGCTTCCAGGTCATAGATGGATTCAGGTTTCTGATTGGCAATTTATTGAAGGAGCTAAGCTCTGTCTGAAGAGTTGAAGTCAGCTTGAGTTGAGGTAAGACTGGAAGAGTTGTGGAAGCCAAGGTTCTTATCATGTGGATGAAGCCTCCAGGTAGCAGGCTTCAGATAGAATAGAAGGTGAATGTCTCTTATCTGACCTTAGAAGACGTCAGACTCTTATTGAAATCTTTTCTGGATCAGGAAAAGACCTGGAAAGGGAAGGGGATTCTCTACAGAGTATAAAATTTCCCCACAAAAGATGGCATTGCAGGGGCATTTCAAAATATGTCAGTGAAATACATTTTGTTGCAAAATACTTTGATTTCCTTTAGGGCCTGTTATCCATCAAGAGTCGGGTTGGACTTGGCATCTTATTAATACAACAAATCTCTTCTGTCAGTCTTAGGATCTCTCTTTTAATGTTAATATCATTCAGTTTTGTTGAAACTCCAAAAGAGAAAGGATATGAGGCATGTTCAACACCACCTGTCTCATCGTGGCCTGAATTAATTTTTCAGGTTTCTTAAGAATCTCCTAGGCTGAGAGATGGGTCCATTCAGTAAGTTGGAAGGGGGTATAATTTTAATTTAGATTAATAAATAAAAATAAAAATTATTTTTCTACATTCCTTTTTCTCTAATAAGAATATTTTTATTTTGTTTTACCATTTGAAATTCTATGGTCAAAAATTTTGTAAACTAAAATTTCTCCTGAAATTCATTTTAGAAGAATTTTTTAGGCAAGAGTTTTTAGTCTCTATCAAGAATTTGTAGCTGTTTTTATTATTTAAGAAAACAAGCAAATGGAAATATGTGATTTTTAAGGGCCAATATAATATTTTATGCTATCAATAGGCTTATGTAGAACTGATTTTGGTAAAGATACCAGGGTATAGTTTTAGAATTTGTCTCAAATGCAAGTTGCAATAACATTGTATAATTTGCTTTTAACACACACACTTAATGAATGTAAATATTAATCTCAACTAATGAAAGAATAAAAAGGAACATATTTTTCTTAGATGCCTTACTTCAGAAACATGAAAAACCCTCACACTAGTTTTTGGTCTGAATTAGAGATAGTCTATTTAATGTTGATGCCACTGTGTGAACATTTTAGAATAATTTAATATTAATTGTTTTGCTGTTTCTTCTTTCTAATGGTAACTGGAATTTCCCTTTCTAATTGTGTATTGAAGAATGAGAAAGACTCATGTTGAAGTGTTAGATGTAAGTCATTTCATGATTACTCCTGCACTTCAAAAACAACAAAAATAAAATCAAAATCATAGATTATAAGGAAAGCTCAATTCAAAATTTGTAGAATATACCATTTTATTGCATTTTATAGGAAAACATAGGTATTGTAATAACATTAAATTATGTATATATTTTTACTCTTCATTAAATGAAATGTAGAGACATCATCAATCATTAAGTTGCATTTAGTGAGGTGTTAACAGAAATTAATTCATTGCAAACATAATAATAAAATGAATGGAGCAGAACTGCCAAAGAAACTGTTTCCTGGAATCCTTATTTTACACACATAATAAGAAAATAGCTATAAAAATGTTGATTTTATAATATTGTGTCATAACTATAGACTAGCAGTCAGAAGACATTTACTTAAATATTTACTGAATATCACTATTATCATGATCTATAATAGATTAACAGTAGGCAATCTGGAATAACAACAGCATGCCATCGGGGAAAAGGCTGGAAATCTTTCAGCTACTGCTGGGGCTAGGGACATTATCTGACTAAAATTTGGTATGCAAGGAATGATTAGCCATTCCAATTAAAACAACCACTGTGGATATTAGTGAGGGTTAAGGGATACATCAAATAAACAAAACAAAAACTTTTTTTTTCCCTTGTGGAGACTATTGCTTATGTCAGTTAAAAAAAGACAGAGAAATTAAAGAGGAAACAATGAAGGCAGAGAGGAAGTGAGGAAGGAAGGAATAGTTTTCCTAATACAGAATTCCTGAACTAGACAGACTTTCTTACCTTCTCACAGACAGCCTTCTATGGCTTCTGTAGGAACATCTCAGGTCTTCCCTTAAACACGAATGATGTTAAGAACAGAGAAAAAGGAACGATTTCTGCAGTAGCTAAGCTCCCAAGTAAAAGAAGAATTGAAAGAGCACAACCATTCTTGTCAGGCTTCTTATCCTAAATTCTTACTCAATAAAGTTACTCCTCCTATTCACGAGTGAGGAAGTGACAGAGAAGGGCTAAGACTACTATGATAATGGATGGGCCTACTCAAGGAAGATAATATCAAGAGGGGAGACTGTTTTCCCCAATAACTTCTCTATTCTAAGAAGTATGGTCAAGTTTGTTTGAAGACAGTGATGAGCTTGGGTTTGAACAAGGGTAACAATTGCCTAGGAATATATTACAGGGTGTAACAAGAAAGACTTCATGAGCTTTCCAGGCTTCCAAGTCTATAATAGAAGATGTTAGACCAGAAAGAGATTATTGTTTTCTATGTGTAAGGTAGGAGACTGCAGGCTACTGAAAAATGATGTAGACCCAGCTCCCAATGTCTGGGTATATATACTCTAGGAGAAGTGGTAAGACATAAACAGACATTCCTTCTCTCTAGATTGACTTTGGCCCCATTTGATGTAAATACTCTAATGTCTGTTGAAAGGCTTAATAAGCACATCTTCTTTCTAAAGTAATTACTGAACCCTCTAGGAAGTATTTAGTGATTCCTCTTTGAGCTCACACATTGATGGAGTATATTTCTACTATAGGAGTTATCAAATTATAACACTACATTGCACACTATTCACCTAGGTGCAAAGCCATGCTTCACTACCACAAAACTTGTCATATTCATTTTATTTAAAAAACTATGTGCATTTCACAGTAAAAGAAAGAAAAATAGAGTTTGCATTTTACTAAGTTGCTCAAAGAAGGTTCGTGGCAAAGCAGGCGTTGGCATTATATTTTTTAAAAAACAGATTTATCAAGGTGTGACTGATACTCAAAAATCGGCACATATTTAGTGTATACAATTTGATGAGTTTGGACATGTGCTTGCACTGGTGAAACCATCACTACAATCAAGGTAATAAATATATCTATCATTTCCAAACATTTGCTTGGGCTTATTTGTTTTTTGCTTTTGTTTGTTGTTGCTGTAAAAGCACAACATGAGAGCTACACTTTTAAATTTTTCAGTGCACTATACAGTATTATTAACTTATAGACACCATGTTGAACAGCAGATCTCCAGAAATTATTTATCTTGCATAACTGAAACTTTCTATACATTGCACAACTCTTCATGTCTTCTTCCACCCTTCCCCTGGCAACTGACTCTATTGTCTGCTTCTGAGTTAGACTATTTTAAGTATCTAAAAGAAATCATACAGTATTTGTCTTTCTGTGTGGCGTATTTCACACAACATAATATCCCCCAGGTTCATCTATTTTTGCTGTAAATGGGGCTATATATTCCTTTGGAGAGAAAAAATGAACGTATAGAGAAGAATGAAGTAAAGGCAAAAGAAACAGGTTGAACAAAAAGATAGGAAGGTTAGCTGCAAGTCAATAATGTGTAGAAAATTACAAGATGTTCAAGATGATTACTACATAAGTTGGAATGTAAAACAAAAAAGAAAACCAGCAATAGACAGCTTTGAAAGTCAAGCTAAGAAATAGGGTAACATATATTTTAGTTAATTGGAAGCCACTGAATAGGAGGGAGAGATGATTAAAGTTGTATTTCAACAAGAATTTAATTTGGTATATGTTTTAGAAGTCATGTGTAACAATTCCAGTGAAAAGTGATAACGACCTGAATTAGTGGATTTGTTAGAACTCTACACATGGTGATCACTAGAATGGTGAACATAGAATCATTTTCAGATATATTATTGAGGTAAAATCAGTAAATATAACATTAATTGATCATTTCACTCATCAGTTTAAAACCCTTCAATGGTTTTCACCTACTACACTTAGCATACATTTCAGAATCTTTATCTTGACCTACAAAATCCTTAATAACTTAAACCTTTCTTACCTGTTTCTCTCTTGTCATCTTATGTCACTTACTTCTGCCCTTTGTGCACTGCTCCATTCACAATTTCCTTATAACTTCTCTAAAGCTCTTGGTTTCTTTTCCCTAAGTGCTTTCACTGAGACAATAAATTCACATGGGATGCTCCTGGTTCTTTCTACCTGGCCAATTTCTACATATCCTTGAAGTTCCAACTTGAAGTCTCAGAAAGGACTCTCTGAGCTTCCCATCTGAGTACCCTATACTTTGACCTTTTAGCACTATGTTTTCTTTATATCTTCTATCCCAGCTGTACACTCTGTACCTGTATATATATATATATATATATATATATATATATATATACATACATATATATATATATATACACATACATATATATACATATATATGTGTGTGTGTGTGTTTGTGTTTAATTGTTGTATTGAAGTTATTTGGGTCTCCCTTTGCTCCTATAGCACCATTGATGTAGGTCTTTGTTCATTTAATTCATCATGCATGATGCCTCTATGCCTAGTGTAGCATCTGGCATGGAGGAGATGATCAATAAACGTCTTATGATAAACAAGTAAGATTGAGGAAGCCTCTCACATCTTTTAATTTAGCAGTAGTAATTATCTCTGTTTCAAATATGCTGGGTTTCATCTCCAGAAGTGATTACTTATCATTGAGTAATCAGAAAGATTAAGTAGTTGGTTTATTTATGTATTTGCATATTATTTACTCATTTATTTTTCCCAGCAGCATAGAAGTCCTTTTTATATGGAGTCAAAGGAAGAGATTACTAGATTACTAAGCACATGCAAACAGAGAAAAGGGAAAACCAACCAATAAACACATTTATAAAATAATATGAGCGAGCCTAATCAGAAGCCATAAGAAGGAGAAATAGAGAGTTAGAGAATGAATAAGAACAAAATATGTGTGTGTGTGGGGGGGGGGCGGGGGTATTATAAGGTATACGAATGCTTAAGAGAGAGGTAGAGGGGGAGAGAGAGAAAAAGTGAGTTCGGCACATCTCTGAGAGCAGAGACATTACTGGAAATTAGTAGCTAAATAGTGAATACAGTAGGCAAGCATGTAATGTAATACAATTTTTTGGCTTCCTTTTTGTCAAAAGGGAGATAAAGCTTGAAATCACATTGAAAACTATCCTGTCTTGGTGTGGTGGCTCATGCCTATAATCTCAGCACTTTGGGAGGCTGAGGCAGGCGGATGATGAGATCAGGAGTTCAAGACCAGTCTGGCCAACATAGTGAAACCCCGTCTCTACTAAAAATACAAAAACTTAGCCGGGCATGGTGGTATGCGCCTGTGATCCCAGCTACTCGGGAGGCTGAGGCAGAAGAATCACGTGAACCCAGGAGGCGGAGGTTGCAGCCAGCCAACATCCCAACATGGCACCACTGCACTCCAGCCTGGGCAACAGTGCCCAGAGACTCCAAAAAAAAAAAAAAAAAAAAGAAAAAGAAAAAGAAAACAATTCTTATACAAAATTTTGGAATTAGCGTAATGCATTGTCAATATGTATAGATTACTCTTCTATATTGTTGTTGGTTTTCTTTTTTGTTTGTTTGTTTTATTCACACAGGGTCTCGCCCTGTGACCTAGGCTGGAGTGCAGGGGCACAGTCACAGCTAACTTCAGCCTCGACTTCCCAGGCTCCCGCAATCCACCCACCTCAACTTCCCAAGCAGCTAGGACCACAGGCACCTGCCACTACGCCCGTCCAATTTTTTTTCTTTCTTTCTTTTTATTTTTTGTAGAGACATAGTTTTGCCATGTTGCCCAAGCTGATCTCAAACTCCTAGACTCAAGCAATCTGCCCACCTCGGCCTCACAAAGTGTTGGGATTACAGGCATGAGCCACTGCACCTGGCCTGTACTTACTACTCTTCCAATTGTCCCCCCACATTCGTTCAATTTCATTCTCAAATGGTATCTAGGGTCTCATTTATTTGTCATGTGACACCCTAGGCATTACATTTTAACCATATTGAACAAGTGAGACTTAATTGAGGGTCAGCACACACAGTTTTATTTCTCCACATTTTTAAAACAATGCTCTAAATTTTTGAGAGGCGTGTGGGGGTGGGGAATTGAATAAAGTTTTGTTCCCAGTACATGTCAATCACAAGTAGAATCTCTTTCCAGTAATTAAATAAACCTTTTTTGTTTGCTGTTAAAGCTTCGTTTTAAAATTCAAGTTAACATTTCTACCCAATTCCAACTCCATCTTACCTCAGGTCATAAAGCCTGCGGAGGGGCTCGCTACTTCTTCTTTCTTTCCTTCTCTTTCTACCTAATTCTGCATCTGCTATTTTTGGCTCATCATGGTTGGAGGAGGGGGGATAAGAGATTGTGGAAGAATAAAGTGCTGAATGGTTCTCATATGACTGAAGACATGTCTTTTGGTGTTGGTACTGTGGTGGGAAATTAAAGAAAAATAAAATTAAAAAGAAAGAAATAAGTGTTCCTGTATTAGGCTGACTTGTCCCAGAGGCAGCAATGGGCACAGCCCAGACCCAGGAAAAGCCTTGATAATATTATCTAACGTGCTCTGGAGACTCTCCCAGTACTCCCTCAACATAGAGAGAAGAAAAACAAATTTTTCTTTGTTTTATGAAATGAGTTTATAGATTCCTGTTCTCTGTAACTAGTGACTTCAAGTATTGTTTTATCTAAGAAGTACAATAAAGGTCATAAGACACCTGAGTAGGCCTGAACTACAGCTGCCTAGGCACCATAGTGAAGGTTATAGGATAAGCCCGTGCCCAGGCAAACCTAGATAATGGACATCTGGGTTGCTTGGCAGTGGTCATGTGCAATCCTGTCTTTGTCTTGCCTCTGTATCCCTGCTTTCACCCCACTGTAAGCTTGCTTCAAGCTAGCCCACCCCCTTTAGTGAAGTGTGTATAAAAGTCAAGTACTGTCTTTGTTCAGGGCCCAGTCTTTTGAAAGTAAGTCAGCTGGGCCTGAGTGCACTCAATAAAGATTCTCCTGTTTCAACCCAAGGTCTCTCTCATCCTCCTGAATCCAGCAACAGTACCTTCTCATGGTAATTGTGCAATTGATGGGTCTTGCTCTCTAATTTCTGATCCAATCATAGTTTCCTTGCTACAAACATGTTCCTTGTGGTGGACAGTTTCTGCTATCTTCTCAGCCCTCAAGCTTCAATAAATCTGCCCCTCTTTTAAGCCTCTAGGCATTTTTTAAGGTGAGATCTTTTTTAGGCTAACCCTAGACAGATTGCCCAATTCTCAATTTGATCCATAAGAAACATACCTAATATATAGGACATAGAAACACACCATCCTTGTGCTGCCGGTTTACATTCCATTGCCATATTAAGAGTTCTCCTGGCCAGAATCAACTAGTATTCCAATGTCTCTTGAACTTCAGAGAACACATAAAAGGCTGTTAAATGGTTATCATAAAGCTTCTCTATTTGCTTTACGAAAAGGGAGAAACACTCTTCTCCATTCCCAAAAAGAAGATCAAAGCCAGAATTCTGAAATTATCTCTCCTAACAGAATGTTTCAATCTTCGATTTTCATGCAAACCAAAGATAGCAGAACCTATTTCATGGTCATAATATGCTTCTCATAGTTGGGTCACCTCTTCGGTTTAGGATCTGAGGGTACTTTACAATATTTTATTTATTTATTTATTTTTTGCCAAAACTGAGACAAAAAAAAAAGAAAATAAAAGAAAAAAAGAATTGCATCTTAACTTTCTGTCATATATTGTACCACCAGAAAAAAAAGTATGTTTTATTTCTTGCTACTCCTCATTTTTCTGCTTCTTTCCCTTATATAAATGCTTGCACATGCTATTTTAAAAATTCTATTTGTGTTTTGCTATATGCCTTTTTGTTTTATTCTTGTTTTTCCCTGTCAATGCAATATATAATTAAATGAGATTGCCATATTTTAACTAACAATAAAAAAACTGGTTTTCCTAACTTTATGAACAGAAAGAAATTTTTTGATATTTATTTGCTCATAAATAGCCTGGACTATGCAATAATACAAAAAATGATTTTTTTCAGCATCTATAACTGGTACTTTTTTCTTACCCTTTCGATTTTCTCTCAAGAGCAGACTTGAGTGAGCACAGGTGGGTATGGGTGGGTATGAGTGTGTGTGTGTGTGTGTGTGTGTGTGTGTGTATGTGTTCATATTGGTTAAATTAACTTTCCAAATAAATTACTCTGTTCTGTGTTTCAAATTCTAGCAGATCTGAGAAGTGATTTGGAAATTAGATGCATAATTTTCTGGAAATCTACCACTAAAATGTTTCATATACTAAAATTATTTTACTTTTATTCCATATTGTATATGGTTAAACATTTCTGAAGATTAAAACTATAAGAAATAATATTGTATTTTATGATAATTTCTACATATAAAGAAAATAAGCTCTTAATATATTTATATATTTTCTGAGAAGATAAATTCCTAAGTATGTAAAGTAAAATTGAGGTGTATTAATCATTCACAACATGTTACTCTTTTTTTTGAAAACTAGAGCCAGTGAAATAAATGTTATTAGTATTCTGAAGAAGTGACAAATTCAAGCTTTGTTATAATGTTTTCTATGAGAAGCATGAGTTTTCATAAACTATCCTGATAAGTGAAGCATCATTGAAAAAGGACATACCACACTATCATATTAGCTTCAAATTTTTTTTTCAAGGTCTTCAACATTTTTTTATTTGATTTACCAATAACCTATCTCTGCTTTTACTTTCAGCTGCCTACTTAAACCCAGGGAAATTTCCGTCAGTAGTCATGGAAGACAGGAAATCAGGTGGCCAACAGCATGATATTGTGATGCCCTTTGTGTGTTACATTTTTCTAGTTACCAGTAAATGAAAAAAGTCTCAAAACACACTTTAAAATTAGGAAATAACGTACCATAGATATAAATAGAATAAAAAATTAGACAAAAGAATTGTCACTTTAATAAACCAATGAAAACGCTAAAGCAGTCTGATGAATTGTTCTACCTTTCTAAAAGTTTTCACACCGATTTTTTGATTAAAGGCTCATAACAACATTATTTTAAAATTTAGAAACTGGATCAGATATATATTTTACTATATCATGAATGAGGATAAAAAACAAAGGAAAGCCTTTACATGAACTATATTATTAAAATAGAACTTTGTGTCTCAAGAAACAGTTTTCACAAACTGATAGGAGGAGCTCTTTCTGTTTAAAAATAAAGAGCATAATTTTTTTCATATTCATTAAATCATAAAAGGAGAAAATCCTGAAAAAGTAAATACAGATCTAGAATGTGACTCTTTCAGCAGGGATACATTGTTTACAAGAATTAAACCACGAATTGCAACTAGATTATCCTAAGGAAAGAAGACAGCCAATTAACTGGACTCACATGACTAAGCTATCCAGAGATTTGCTTGTTTCCTGCACTTCTTGTACCAGCGGTTTAAAAACAAACAAACAAACAAAAAAAACGCTCATAGATCTCTCACTCTTTATTTTCTGACTTCCAGCATTTCTGAGTGTGGAGCTCATTCTCTCTTACTGAAAGCAGCTTAACACATAGTTGGGGAATACTGGTACACAGAGAACCTTATATTGTGCTCAGAAGTCAAGATCCTAAACAGATTTAAAAAAGAAAAATTCCACCTGACAACAGACAGTTCCCTGACTCCAACTGGCCTAACTTAATTGTTATCTTCTGCATGGAATAGGGGAAGCATGGATCCCTAAAGAAAGCCTACAGGGAAGACAAAAAATATATATTTTCACTAAATTAATAAAATGGAGTATGGATTATGGATGCAAACTATCCATGATTTAAAATTTCCAGTTAGTACATGCATGAAATAAGCTTGCAAAAAATCATTTGAGCCATGAGAATCCCATTCAGTAAGCAAAATGTGCATTAATCACAGATGCATTCATTCAATAAGAGAGTTAATCTGTACGATACTACCGGATTCTCTAAAGAGGAGATCGTGTGTAAAGCCACTAGGAAAAGCCTCGAGATAGGCTTATTCTACACTTACTATGGTGAAACCCCGTCTCTACTAAAAATACAAAAATTAGCCAGGCGTGGTGGCCCTTGCCTGTAATAGCTACTCGGGAAGCTGAGGCAGGAGAATCGCTTGAACCTGGGAGGCGGAGCTTGCAATGAGCCCAGATTATGCCACTGCACTCCAGCCTGGGCGACAGAGCGAGACTCCATCTCGAACAAACAAACAAACAACAAACATAACAAGAGCAGAAATATGTAATAGGACAGTAGAAAATACTAGAATCCTTCAGCTGCCTCCATCAGTCCCTTTCAACAATATGCCTAGATGGCAATGCTATCTTCTTTCAGTGCACTGTGTGCTAAAACACAGGTCAGAAAACTTTTTCTGTAAAGGGTCAGATAGTAAATATTTTGGGTATTGCATTCCGTATAGTCTCTGTCTAAAACACTCAACGCTACAGTTTAGCATGAAAGAAGCCACAGACAATATATAAACAAATGAGCATGGTTGTGCTCTGATATAACATTATTTATGGGCACTGGATTTTGAATATCATATACTTTTCATATATCATGCAATATCTTTTGATTTTTGCCCTGACCATTTAAAAACATTAAAACCAGTCTTGACTATGGACTGTAAAATAGGCAGAGGGCCAGATTTAGTTCATGGGCCATAGTTTGTCTACCTCTGTGTTATAGGACTGCTCTTAAGAGCTCAAGCCTTTAATTTATGAAAGGAGGAAATTAGTTCAAATATAAATTCAAATATTTTACTTTGTAATTATTGTTATGAATTTCCATGTATTTTATCATATATGTGTGTGTGTGTGTGTGTGTGTATATATATATATATATACACACACACATATATAAAATTTTGTTTTTTGAGTCTGAGTCTCGCTCTGTCACTGAGGCTGGAGTGCAATGGCGCAATTTTGGCTCACTGCAACCTCTGCCTCCCAGGTCAAGCAATTCTCCTGCCTCAGCCTCCCAAGTAGCTGGGACTGCAGGCACCTGCCACCATGCCCAGCCAATTTTTTTAGTAAAGATGGTGTTTCACCATGTTGGCCAGGCTGGCCTCGAACTCCTGACTTCAAGTGATCTGCCCACCTTGGCCTCCCAAAGTGCTGAGATTACAGGCGTGAACCACCACGCCCGGTCTTATATTTATATATTTATATTTGGGTAGCATTTTATTGCTAAAAAGCATTTGCTTGTATATTTTCATGTATTTATCTGTATAAGGACAAACAACCCGATCAAAGAGTGGGCGAAAGACATGAACAGACATTTCTCAAAAGAAGACATTTATGCAGCCAAAAAACACATGAGAAAATGCTCATCATCACTGGCCATCAGAGAAATGCAAATCAAAACCACAGTGAGATACCATCTCACACCAGTTAGAATGGCCATCATTCAAAAGTCAGGAAACAACAGGTGCTGGAGAGGATGTGGAGAAATAGGAACACTTTTACACTGTTGGTGGGACTGTAAACTAGTTCAACCATTGTGGAAGTCAGTGTGGCGATTCCTCAGGGATCTAGAACTAGAAATACCATTTGACCCAGCCATCCCATTACTGGGTATATACCCAAAGGACTATAAATCATGCTGTTATAAAGACACATGCACACGTATGTTTATTGCGGCACTATTCACAATAGCAAAGTCTTGGAACCAACCCAAATGTCCAACAACGATAGACTGGATTAAGAAAATGTGGCACATACACACCATGGAATACTATGCAGCCATAAAAAAGGATGAGTTCATGTCCTTTGTAGGGACATGGATGAAACTGGAAATCATCATTCTCAGTAAACTATCGCAAGGACAAAAAACCAAACACCACATGTTCTCACTCATAGGTGGGAATTGAACAATGAGAACTCATGGACACAGGAAGGGGAACATCACACTGCGGGGACTGTTGTGGGGTGGGGAGAGGGGGGAGGGACAGCATTAGGAGATATACCTAATGCTAAATGATGAGTTAATGGGTGCAGCAAACCAACATGGCACATGGATACATATGTCCTAAAAACCTAATGTAAAAAAATTAAAAAAAAAAAAAAAGAAAAGTGGAAAGGGATGAGGTTGGAGGAATGTTCTTTTCTTTTTTTTTTTCTTGCTCTGTCCCCCAGGCTGGAGTGCCGTGGCGTGATCTCGGCTCACTGCAAGCTCCGCCTCCCGGGTTCACGCCATTCTCCTGCCTCAGCCTCTCTGAATTGCTGGGACTACAGGCGCCCGCCACCATGCCCGGCTAATTTTTTGTATTTTTTTAGTAGAGACAGGGTTTCACCGTGGTCTTGATCTCCTGACCTCGTGATCCGCCCGCCTCGGCCTCCCAAAGTGCTGGGATTACAAGCGTGAGCCACCATGCCCGGCCTAAGGACTGTTATTAAATGTTGCCAAGCATATATTAAATATCAAAAAAATTGTTGACCGAAAGGCAGACTTTTCAATAAGAAAACCAGGAGAAAGCTGATATTCCCTCTTAACACATCATATTTCATAGTGTTGTGATTTTAATGAAAAAAAAGATAAAGCATAGAGCTAGATTTACAGAACTTAAAAATTATATTAATACATTCTCCTAAGCTCTGTCAATAATTACAGTTAAACATACTTATAGACATTTATTTACCTTAAAGTTTTTTTCTCTTATTTCCAACTTCTACGCTTTGAGTTTTAGAGAGGATGCTTTTTATAAATCAGTCGCTGCCTTGAATAACTTTTCAGTTGTGTACTTTAAGAGTGATAGCTTTAGCCAGGTGCAGTGGCTCACGCCTGTAATCCCAGCACTTTGGAAGGCCGAGGCGGGCAGATCACGAGGTCAGGAGATCTAGACCATCCTGGCTAACACGGTGAAACCCTGTCTCTACTAAAAAATACAAAAAATTAGCCTGGCATGGTGGTGGGCGCCTGTAGTCCTAGCTACTTGGGAGGCTGAGGCAGGAGAATGGCGTGAACCTGGGAGGCGGAGCTTGCAGTGAGCCGAGATCGCGCCACTGCACTCCAGCCTGGGCAACAGAGCAAGACTCCGTCTCAAAAAAAAAAAAGAAAAAGTGATAACTTTGTTCCATATGTATACATGTGCAACAAATACAAAAAAAAAAAAAGAAAAAAAAGAGTGATGGCTTTGCTCTTAGATCTGGCACTTGGAATTCCATCTATTTCAGTGACTTTTATAAATGACTTTGTTTCTGTAGTTCATTCAAATCTCTGTGCATTTAACATAGGCTTTAGCTTTAATTAAATAGATTTAGAAGTAAACTATGAATATTATGAACAAAAATACAAACCTTCATTTATTGCATTTTCCCTCAATGAGAAAATTTCGATTTCTTCTACCTTCCTTCATGCTTTATCCTGGATAATGATTCATTTCATTTTCTCAAGATTAAAATCTCATTACTAGATAATACTATATTTCAACATATTTTAGATCTCCCTACAAATTACTAATTAATTTTCTCTCCTTCCCTCCACCACTTCCGTTCTCTCTCTGTCTCTCTTACTTTTTATTAAACATACAGAAGAATTAAATTATATTCATATATGAGAGGTAATAGTTATTCAGTAGTTATTCTAGATTTTCTATGTACAAAATCATGTCACTGGCAATAATAGAAGTTTTATTTATTTCCAATTTTTATACTGATGAGGACCTTTAGTATAATGCTTTACAGAAGTAGTACTACTAGACACTCTTGTCTCATTAGCAGGGGATGTTTTTATGAATTGTCTATTGAATATGATATTCTACTTTTTGGTTTTCTTTATCGAATTAAATTTTTTTATTCCCAGTTTATCATGAACTTTATGATTATTATGGATTCCCATGTGCATACCACACAATTTACTTTATTGGTGTATGGTTCCAGGGACATTAGCATATATATACATTTGTATAACCACCACCACAATCAGAATACAGAGCAATTCTATAATTCCAAGATATTCCATGGCACTGTCTTTGTTGTAGCCAAAACTTTCCCTGATCCCAATTCCTGGCAACAACTAACCTGTTCTTCTTTCCTATCGTTTTACCTTCTCCAGAATATCACATGGAATCGTACAGTATATAACCTAACATTGGCTTCTTTCATCCAGAATAATGCATTTGAAATTCATTCACAACATTGCATGTATAGCTAATTTATTCATTTTTAGTAGTAATAAATTGAATGTGTATGTATGCTGTGTTTGTCCATTCATCTATTGATGTGCATTTGGGTTGTTTCTAATTTTAGTCAATTATAAATAGACCTGCTATAAACTCACATGTACAGATTATTGCATGAACATAAGATGTTATTTATCTAGGGTGGATACCTATTAGTGGGATTGCTGGGTCTTATGGTTAATTGCATATTTAACTTAAAATAGAATATGCCAGAATGGCTGTACCATTTTGCATTCACACCAGCAATGAATGAAGGTATCATTTTTGTTGAGTTTTTGCGAGCACTTGGTCTGTTGACTTATTGGATTTTCATATACTGTATTTGTATATTATATATTTTTCACATTATAATAGGCATGTTATTTGTATCTCGTTGTTATCCTAATGTTTCATGACATTGAACATTATTTTATAAATTTCGGTTTATCGTTATAATGTGTAGAATCTAATATATGAGTGGCTTATATCAACAGAAATGTATTTCTCACAGCTCCAGAAGCTAGGCAGTCCAAGATCAAAGTGCCCACAGATGCAGTGTCTGGTGACAACACTTTTCCTGGGTGAAGTTAATTTGGCATCAAGTTAGCATATTTCTTTCTATGGTAATTAATTTGGATAAAGTTTCTTGGTGTTTTAAATATTGTTACAGCCTTAATAAATTGTCATAATTACATTTTCAATATGGAAATGCAGTTTTACACATAGTTGTGCACGTTTATAGTCTTAGTTGGTATCATAATAATGAAATCAGAGAAGTTTATATAAAACAAAATATTCTTGGTAGAGATGCCTCAGACAGCTGATTTAACTGAATTCTAGAAAGCTGAATTCTATATATATATATATAGAATTTTACATATAATTTTATATTTATTTATTTATATAATATGTAAATATATTTATATTTATTTATAAATACATATTTAATTATAAATATATATTTGTATTTTATTTGTCTCTTTATACAAAATATACCTATTTAAGTGAATTCAATATAAAATAATTATAACACATAGTGAAATAATCTTAACTTTCAGGCAGACTGACACAATTTAAAGCAGTTTAGATGTGTTTAAGATGTTATTATGACACATCAAGACAAATCTACAGTTGAGATTTCTAAATATAACTGTTATTAGAAAATGTCCGAACTTACTTGCTATGCACTTTAATTATGTTAAAATTGGATTCTTCTAAAGTAAGCCAGTAAACTAAATACTGCAAGATTTAAATTTTTTTAATGATTGAATTGAAAAAAAAATCTAAGATTAAACTGAAAAAATACCCACTGTCATACAGAGTGTTCCCATATAGCATCACTTAAAGTAGTATAGTTAGAAAACAAATATACTAAAGAGTAAAACACCAACTATTCTACTATTTTGCCTCATTTACTGTGTTTCCAGGAAGCATTGATTTTTGTAATTCATCAGATTAGCATAACTTTTTTTCACCTTAGCTACAAAGGCAGAAAGGGAAGCATCTACTTTTGTTAGCAGATGTCAGGACTTGCTTTTTTGTTTTTCTCTTTGGAATGCTCTTCTCCTAGGCAATCTATATGATCCACAGTTCCTCACTTAGCTCTACACCTTCTTTCTGTACTTAAGCATCATTTTTTCAGAACAACTTTTTCTGACTACTTTCTAAAATAGCCCAACCCACTAATTTGTTCCTTAACCCTGCTTTATTTTCCTCCAAAGTAGATATCATTGCCTAACACACTAAATCATTATTTGATTATTTTCTGTATTCTTGCATGAGAACTTAAGCTCCATGAAACCAGAGGCAGTCTCTGTTTCATTTTCTGCCTTTTGAATACCCAACATCTTGTAGTTATCGTGTAAGTATTTGTTGAGTGAAAAAAAATGAAAAAAAAATCATAGGATGTACAATGCAAAGAATGAATCCTAATGTAGGTTATATAATTTAATTGATAATAGTGTTTCAATATTGACATCAATTTTTACAAATGCACCACGCAAGTGAGAGCTTTTAATAATAAGGAGAACTAGGGGGATGGAAGACAAGGTAATACAGAAATTCTGTACATTCAACTTACTTTTTCTGTAAAACTGAAATTTCTCTAAAAACATCTATAAATTAAAAGATGGAAGAGGTAGAGTAAGAGAAGGAGAAGAAAAAAGAGGAAAAGAAGAAAGGGAGATGATGAGAGAATAAAGGAGAAGAAGGAAGAGATGGAGGGTGCACACTGAGTTAAAGTTGTGTTTGTTTATGAGTATAACCTCCAATAACTACATATGCTAGCCTGACATTTGAAGACGTTGCATTTCTTAGGGTCTTACAGGAATCAGCTGGCACAATGAGATTGAAACTAAAGACAGTTAAAAATGAACAGACAATGTATAGGAAATCTGAGACGCAGAGTTCAGCACCTCAGGGCCAGTAACAGTAGGGCTGTGTCATCACTCCTAGGACTGAAGAACCTTTAGAGGAAGCTGAACAAACCCCCTAGAGGGATACAGACAGCCTGAACCAGTCCCAGAGGGAGAAATCCAAGTGAGTGAATAAGAACACTTCATCTTTTTCTTCAATATTCTTCTGAGGCTCTTCTGTTTGTGCATCCCAAGCAGAAGCCAGAGAAGCAGGGAGGTTGTTGTAGGCTAGTTTCCTGATGAAAAATGGGAAGGGGAGACAGAGTAGATCTGCTGGGGCTGATAGATACATTCATACTCACAGAACTGTCTTTGCAAATCCTGTACCCTAAATTCGATTTGATATAAGAAACTGTGGAAGCCTTAGGCAAAATATTAGGCCTCACAATCTCAAGTGAGATTTTCTTTTAGTCTCTTCTGATGTTTTGTCTCTGTAATTAGATTTTAAAAAATCTTTTTCTACCACTTAAGTCTTATTTTGATTAACTGAATTTAAGTTATTGTTTCTCTTCCATGAATCTTTGAATCAATAGCCTGCAAATTACACTAATTTTTTAGATCTGGCAAACTAATTTTCTTTTCTGTTTAGTTTTCCATGAACTAAAGGCAACTTTACCCAAACCTCTATCTTGTAGGTCTGAGCCCAGTACTTTGAATCATAGCAAGTTGATGTTGGCCACAGGCCTTCAAGACTCAGTAACACCACTGTCTTCACAACTTTCTGCTATTCTTTCCCTTTTTTTCCCATTTTTAAAATTAATTTTCTTCTTATAACTTTGGTTGTAAATTATTAGTGCTATTAATAATTATAATAATAATAGTAATTATGACAAACCCTGATAGTAATTACAATGTAACTGTTATGTTTCTAAATAATGTTAAGAGTTAGCTCATTTAATAATCCAACTGGCCCTATGCAGCAATTACCATTATCATATATTTACAGATGAGAAAATTGAGACAGAACATTTATGTACCTTGTTGATCTCACTGCTGGGTGTGGAAGATAAAAGATTCTAACCACATTGGCTGGCATGTAAGTCCAGGATCTTAATTATTACACAAAATCATCTCCCTTGAATAGCATTTTCTTTCACTGCCCATTTGTTCACCCCATGAGACTGTCACCATGTCATGCTTAGTAGGTATTGTAACTTTATTAACATCAAAGTTTCCCTGCTGGTCTTTTCCTTCCTCTACCCTTGATAGACTTACAGCACATTCTAACAAATTACAAAATATTAAAATTATTTGATAGTAATCTCAAAGGGACTTGTAAAATGTAGATGTAAAATGCTTGCTATTATTCTTTAAAATAAATCAAAGCAAATGGATTTGCTTAAAAAGTCATTAAAACCTAGAACTTTCACCCAAATATCTCAATTTGTAGAGATTTGATTGAGGCTATTTTTTACAATATGTATCAGTATATACTTTTTTTGAACCTATTAGGTTAAAATTTATATAAATTTCAAAAATATTTGGCTTTCTAAATGAAATATCTTTGAATAGTTTAACTTTTGACTTTTTATTTCTTGCAGTCCACCACTCTTCTTGTTTTAGAACTTTAACATTCAAGGGAAATCACGGTTTTTTTTTTTTTTTAATGTTTTGCCTGATAGAATAAATATATGACAGATTTTTTTCCCCACTTAGTGGTATTTTACATACGTCACTGAAAACGTGCTCAATGTGGATGTGTAGGGTGCTTGAATCAGTTTTTATTTTTTTTCTCCTAGAATTGTAAGCTGGAAGGTTTTATTAGTATTATTATTATCCTGTTTCTAAAACCTGGGAACAGGATAATAATAATAACCAAAGCACTATTCTGTCACTTATTTCTCAATTACTATTATCATTTTTTCCCATTCTAACTCTAGTTGAAAATTTAGGTTTCCCAAGGTTAACCTTTTTTTGAAAGATAGTAAAGATGATATTAAAATATAATTTCAAATAAAGTAGTCCTCTCACTCTTTTTATCCCTCTCCCCTCTTTATATCTTCCTTCTCCTCCTCTTTCTCTTTACAAGGCAGGCAAAGCACAGAGTTCTACCAAGCAGATAAGACACCGTGAGGATCAAAATAAAAATGTTGTATTTGCAACAAATGTGCATTCTGCAAGTGAAACTGAACGTGTCTTCTGAAAGTTAAAAAATTAAGATATTTCATCTTTGTACAAAAATATATAAATATAAGGCAGGATAGAAGGAGAATATAGGGGAAAGACACATTACCTATCTTTGTCATCTGAGCATAAGTGAAGGATAAAATGTTACAAACGCAAATAATTTATCACAAATATGCTTTGGAGTGTTTTCAGTGTGTCAGGATTGATATTAACCAGCACAAGAATGCCTAAAAGCAAGATTGGGAATGAAAAATTGGCAAGACATTATAATGAAACACCAGTTTCCTTTGCTCAAGTTGCCTGGAGCCCTTTATCCATCTTCTGGCCTTACCTCCTCACTATATTTCTAGAAAATGATTGCTCCATGATGAGCTTCCTATATTCAACTATGTGCAATAACTGAAAAAAAAATTATGGAAAGTTTCTAAAAATGTTGCATGGAAAATAGGAAAAAGGAAGATAATAACAAGAATAAGAAATCACAGAAATATTACCAAATCACAAAAGTGACACTCTAAAGGACTCTAAAAGGTAAATATTCCGATAAAAATTATTTCCCATGAAATCTAAGAATATAGTTACAGTATGGCCTCTGGATTTACAGGCTTCAAAAAAGATCTACAGTGGCTTAAGAAATTACACAATACTAGTAAGATCAATTTTGAGCTTTCAAAGCTTAGAAAATAAATTCAAGGAAAAAGAAAAGTTATCAGGAAAATGAAAGCATACTGTTAATTTAAGAGGAAGAGTGGAAATAAGAGCATAGAAGAGTAACAGAAAAAGAACGAGAACTCCATTAATAAGAACTTAAATATAGTTATAGATAAGTTACACTAGGAGAGGAAATAGTGATGAAAATGAAAGAGACAAGAGCATGTAATTCAGATGAAAGAGATAAAGGTTATTCCTGCATAGTTGTATAATCAATATTTTTGAAGAAGAGAAAAGAATAAAAATATAGAAAAATATTTTTAAAAATCTTATTGGATACTATAATTGCAATAAAAACTTGAATGTAAATATTAAAAGCAGGCAACTGGACTTCTGGCAAACATTACTCAAATATATTTATACCAAGATCAATTTTTAAAATTTCTTAGGATTCATCAGTGAATAATTATCTGAGTATCCAAATCAGAAATCATACATATGAGGAAAAAAACTAAAAATAGAAATATCAGGCTAGATTAAGGTCTATCCATAGCAGCAATCACCGACAGAGCTCAGGGAAGCAAATTCTAAGAATTTAAGAAAATTTACATAAATTTTATTTTTAACCAAAACTTCATTCAACTTGGAAGATAACAGAAGATATGGGGAAATATTTAAATACAAATAGATTGTAGTCTCCAGAGTCCTTGAGAAAAATTACAAGTAAAATATTGAAACAACAAAATAATAATACAATGGATAATGGTGTCTGCAGTAACAGCACAGAAAGTAAAATAATAATAGCACATCAATTAGTTTAGAGCACAATGAGAAATTAGAATACTTCCTCAACACATTTTCCTTTGATTGTTGATATATTTCATTCTCTATTTCATCTTTATGTCTTTGCATAAATAGAAAAGAGTAAGAGTGAGATAGAGAAAAATCTCTCATCATAATTAATGATGAAGCACATGAATATCTCATTACGGATCAGGATAAGATGCTGACTGTTGTCAACCAATTCCTTTCAACTAAATTTAAAATAGTAGTTCATATGGAACCAAAAAAGAGCCCACATTGCCAAGACAATCCTAAGCCAAAAGAAACAAAGCTGGAGGCATCACGCTACCTGACTTCAAGCTATACTACAAGGCTACAGTAACCAAAACAGCATGGTACTGGTACCAAAACAGACATATAGACCAATGGAACAGAACAGAGCCCTCAGAAATAATGCCACATATCTACAACTATCTGATCTTTGACAAACCTGACAAAAACAAGAAATGGGGAAAGGATTCCCTATTTAATAAATGGTGCTGGGAAAACTGGCTAGCCATATGTAGAAAGCTGAAACTGGATCCCTTCCTTACACCTTATACAAAAATTAATTCAAGATAGATTAAAGACTTAAATGTTAGACCTAAAACCATAAAAACTCTAGAAGAAAACCTAGGCAATACCATTCAGGACATAGGCATGGTCAAGGATTTCATGTCTAAAACACCAAAAGCAATGGCAACCAAAGTCAAAATTGACAAATGGGATCTAATTAAACTAAAGAGCTTCTGCACAGCAAAAGAAACTACCATCAGAGTGAACAGGCAACCTACAGAATGGGAGAAAATTTTTGCAACCTACTCATCTGACAAAGGGCTAATATCCAGAATCTACAATGAACTCAAACAAATTTACAAGAAAAAAACAACCCCATCAAAAAGTGGGCAAAGGATATGAACAGACACTTCTCAAAAGAAGACATTTATGCAGCCAAAAAACACATGAAAAAATGCTCATCATCACTTGCCATCAGAGAAATGCAAATCAAAACCACAATGAGATACCATCTCACACCAGTTAGAATGGTGATCATTAAAAAGTCAGGAAACAACAGGTGCTGGAGAGGATGTGGAGAAATAGGAACACTTTTACACTGTTGGTGGGACTGTAAACTAGTTCAACCATTGTGGAAGTCAGTGTGGCGATTCCTCAGGGATCTAGAACTGGAAATACCATTTGATCCAGCCATCCCATTACTGGGTATATACCCAAAGGATTATAAATCATGCTGCTATAAAGACACATGCACACGTATGTTTATTGCAGCACCATTCACAATAGGAAAGACTTGGAACCAACCTAAATGTCCAACAACGATAGACTAGATTAAGAAAATGTGGCACATATACACCATGGAATACTATGCAGTCATAAAAAATGATGAGTTCATGTCCTTTGTAGGGACATGTATGAAACTGGAAACCATCATTCTCAGCAAACTATGGCAGGGACAAAAAACCAAACACCGGATGTTCTCACTCATAGGTGGGAATTGAACAATGAGAACATATGGACACAGGAAGGGGAACATCACACACCTGGGACTGTTGTGGGGTGGGGGAAGGGGGGAGGGATAGTTTTTTTTAGCTCCCATTAGGAGAGAGAACATGTGACATCTGGCTTTCTGTTTCTGGCTTATTTCGCTTAACATAACAACCTTTAGTTCTATTCAAGTTGCTACAAATGACAAACTTTTATTCCTTTTCATGTCCCAGTAATATCCCATTGTATATATATTTTCTTTCACCATTCATCCAGGCGATGAGTTGGCACCATAGTGTTAAGGTCTTCCTTCAGAAGACCCATGTTTTGTGAAGGTACAGTAGTCCATGCATCATTTTCTTTGTTAGTATGGATTTATTTTGTCTGAGCTGTTCTTTTGTATGTTTTTGCATTATAGTTTCAATTATATTGACTATCACATGGTTGTTTTGTTTGTTAACTATAGAAGAAATTGTAAACCAGTAATGTCACTGATGCTTATTGTTCTAATGATGAGAATAGACCTAGTTTTGTTTTTCCATGAATAGATTGCTATTTTAAGTCAGGGATAGACTAGATAATGCAGATGGATTATCACATACCTAAGATAATAAAATGGAATTTAAATTCAGTAAATGGCTTGTTACATAATTAACAGACCAAATCAACAGTTTTCCCACATTGAAAATGTTTTAGAAAGTGTAAGGAAATAAATAACTGCATTATTTGTAGCAACGAAAGAATAGCATCCTAGAAATAAACCTCAGAAGACATAGAAGAAAACGTTTAATCTTTTTGTTTGTTTGTTTTTTGAGACCGAGTCTTGCTCTGTCACCCAGGCTGGAGTGCAGTGGCATGATCTCGGCTCACTGCAACCTCCACCTGCTGGGTTCAAACGATTCTCCTGCCTCAGCCTCCCCAGTAGCTGGGATTACAGGCTCCTGCCACCATGCCCATGTAATTTTTGCATTTTTTGTAAAGACAGGGTTTCACCATGTTGGCCAGGCTGGTCTCAAACTCCTGACCTCGTGATCCACCCACTCGGCCTCCCAAAGTGTTGTGATTACAGGAGTGAGCCACCGCGCCCGGCCAGAAAACATTTAATCTTTGAAAGAGTATTGTCATAAGTAAACTGATGATCTATCTAAAGCTCTCTTTGAGGGGCAACACATCCATCCCTCTCCTAATAAACATATCATCTGTTGAATGCATACTCCTGCGGCTCTCACTAAAACTTGCCTTCAGTGATAGGACAATGTCTTCCCAAGGTTACGCCACCTTCCAGAGGTCTGCCTACAGTCACTGGCTGGCTAATGTGAGAAGATTAAGTCCTGGTCCTTGCCTCTATTTGGGACCAATATGAAGAACCATCCCAGCTCCACACCAGCTCCTAGAATCAATTGCATCCTTCCTTGCAAATGCATTGCGAGGCAGCTTCTTCTGCCCAGACCTGACTTTCTTTCATGCCTTTACTGCTACTCTCTGAGGTGTACTTGGGATTGGCATTTCCTTGTTCTTTAGGCTAAAACTGTGGTTGTGAATAGCCAGAGAAAGCATCGACTACACTCACAAAGTAATTTTTACAGGTGTCCTGCCTTAGTTCCATTAGAGTTTACCGGAACATTCCTGTATTCAGAGCTATCACATGCTTGCCTAGATTAATAGAATATTTTGTTTTTCCTCTTTGGCAATTTATCCTTCAGTAAGAAGACCCAAATTATGGGATCTAGGATCTCAGATGCCATTCTGAATTCCTAACATATGAGTGAGTTTATATAGAGAAATGTAACCCAAATGTCCAACAATGATAGACTGGATTAAGAAAATGTGGCACATATACACCATGGAATACTATGCAGCCATAAAAAATGATGAGTTCGTGTCTTTTGTAGGGACATGGATGAAAGTGGAAAACATCATTCTCAGTAAACTATCGCAAGGACAAAAAACCAAACACCGCATGTTCTCACTCATAGGTGGGAATTGAACAATGAGAACTCATGGACACAGGAAGGGGAACATCACATTCCGGGTACTGTTGTGGGGTGGGGGGGCGGGGACAGCATTAGGAGATATACCTAATGCTAAATGACGAGCTAATGGGTGCAGGAAATCAACATGGCACATGGATACATATGTAACAAACCTGCACATTGTGCACATGTACCCTAAAACCTAAAGTATAATAAAAAAAAAAAAAAAAGAAATGTAACCTAAGTGTCTTCAAAACCTTAACGGTTTAAGGTCTTTATTCCTTTAATATCCAATAAAATAACTTCAACAAATGTCTAAGAAGATCTGGGAAGTGTTTATATGCAATACATTTTCTAAGGCAGAATTAAGAATTTTGCTGCTGGAGCACAGATGAGTAGGCAATGCAGTCTGCTTTGGGAGCAGGGAATTACAAAAGGAAACACGTAAATTAGATCCTGAAGGAATGTTAAAGAATAATCAAAGTTTTACATTGGCTTTTATACTTGGAAACTTTAGACAACCTAACAATCTCAAGGGAAAACAGCAAACTAAGCTTTTGTTTAAAATTCCAGAAAGCTGCAGGTTTTTATGGTATGTGAATAAATAAGTGTGAAAACAATTTTTAAAATTCAACTTTTAAATTTATTTACATATAAAATGAATACAATACAGTCACGCATCGTTTAATGACATGTTCTGAGAAATGCATTATTAGGCGATTGTGTCAGTGTAGGAACATCATAGAATCTACTTACAAGTAATAGCCTACTACACACCTATGCTTTGTGGTGTAGCCTATTACTTCCAGGCTACAAACTGGTATAACATGTTACTGTGCTTAATACTGCAGGACGTGTAACACAGTGGTGACTGTATGTGTATCTAAATGTATGTAAACATACAGAAAGTACAGTAAAAATATGATATAAAAGATAAAAAATGGTACACCTGTATAGGGCACTGTTAAAAGAAGAGCCTTATACAAATTAAATTTAACAGAGTTTAATTGAGCAAAGAACAGTTCAGCCTCTGGACCAGAATAGGTTTACAGTATGGTCGATTTATGGACAGAAAAAGGAAAGTGACATACAGAAAATCAAAGTGAGGTACAGAAACTGCTAATTAGGTTACAATTTTGCATTTGCCTTCTTCCAACATAGTTTGAAGATTTGGCTGGTGGAAGCCAGATGGGCACAAGAGTAGATTACAGTCTATTTACACATCCAGTTAGGTTACAGTTCACTATGTACAGAGAAACCTTTGGGCGTAACTTTAAGGAGGAAACTTTAGGCTAAACTTAATTTAATAGCACTTAGCATGAATAGAGCTAGCCGGACTGGAAATTGCTCTGGGTGAGTCACTGAGTGAGTGAGTGGTGAGTGGATGTGAAGGCTTAGGATAATTGTGTACATTTTAATACGACTCGTGATGCACTATATTTGTTTCTGTCAGCATCACTGCAAACACACCAGAATGCACTGTGCTACAACATTACCATGACTATGTCACTGATTTTTCAGCTCCATCATAATCCTAGGGGACTACCCTGGTATATGCAGTTTGTAGTTGACTGAAACATTGTGATGTGGAGGATGACTGTACATAAATAATATTATTTATTAACTTTCATTGACTTTTTCTTATGTGTAAAATAGACATAATATGCAAATGTTCTACATCCTAGCAATGATGCACAGATGAAAATAAGAAATAGAAAAAATGAACGTAACAGCATTTCAAAAAAATAACATCTTATGGAAATTCAAAGTATTATTATGGTAATTATTCCTTTAAATATTTATTATATTATTAACATTCCACTATTTAAGAATATATTTGTAACATGCTGTAAATATTGAGAGGTCTATGACTTAAAAATAAAAATTAAAAGGCAGCAAGTTCCTCGAGGATAAATACTGTCTTATTTGTCTTTGTGTTCTCCATATATTATACCGTGAGTACACTGTAGTTAACCCTTAGTAAATATTGATTACAATACGACCAAATCAAATAGATATATATTTATATGCTATAAGTGATATAAATAATAAAACATAAAGTACAATATATAGTATAAGATAGCATATCTTATATTTATTACATAATTAGTTTAAATATTTTTATCAGTATAAGCAATTACAAAATATTTTATGTAAATAGATTTTCCAAGCTAATATGACTACATGTAATACGTATGTGTATATATATGCATTTATGTATATGTATGTATTTTATGCATCTATGCATGTATCTATACATATGTTTTTATTTTCTGTGCTACATCTCAGGTGGATGCTTTTGAAGAGTATTTTAGACCTTCAACACATTGTACTCCATTTGACCACAGAGAGGATTGTGATTTATAACACATTTTAAGTGTATTTTAATGAGAAACTGAATGATTGAAAGAAACAGACCAGCCTGCAGCTTTTATTCTCCTTAATGAAAATATAGAAACTCTGAGAACACATGGACACAGGAAGGGGAACACCACACTCCGGGGACGGTTGTGGGGTGGGGGGAGGGGGGAGGGATAGCATTAGGAGATACACCTAATGCTAAATGACGAGTTAATGGGTGCAGCACACCAACATGGCACATGGATACATATGTAACAAACCTGTACATTGTGCACATGTACCCTAAAACTTAAAGTACAATAATAAAAAAAAAGAAAATATAGAAACTTAAAAATACCAAGCTTTCTAATCAACATTAAATCATACATATTGAATTCACATTGTATAATTAGGCATTAAATAAAATATTTGCCTGTCTTGTGAAGTCAGAGGCTTAAAAGGCATATGTTTCTGCATGATAGAAACTTTAGAAATAAGTTTAACACTTTCTACTAACTGACATTTTGGAAAAAAAAATCTGATATTCTATTCACTGAAATAATTAAACAAGTCTCTCAAGGTGATATTTTAAAAAATAAATGGCATCTACTCAGTCAAAAAAAATATAGGGAGGGCCCACTGCATGGCTGGCCACTGTGTTAGACATTGTGGGCAGGTCAATTGCAGATAAGTGCAGTTATAGAACATGCACTCATGCAGCTTTTATCATAGGGCAAGAGTGTACTCATCTAAGTCATGACTTGGATGACTTAGTCATCTAAGATGAGTCAAGAGTAACTCATCTAAGTCATGAAATTCATGTGACTCATCTAAGTCATGAAATTCATCTAGTTAGGTATTTGTCCACAAAAAGAGGAATATGGTGATGGGAATAATTTAATTCATAATTGATTTAGTCTAAAGCAGTCTGTGAAACATATAGGCCAATTTTATCTCTTTGAAAGAGGGAAAACAAAATACGTAACATTATTAAATGCTTACCAATGAAAATATTCCAAAGAATTTGCCTTTGCATCTGTGAATGACAAATAATTAACCAGGAATATGAATCAGTCATACTTGTTAGTAATATCTGTAGATTGACAGCACTCCAGCTACTGCTCACATCACAGAATGAAACCTGTTTCGGGGACCTAATCATGTTTGAAATTTAAATTTAACTGTCACTTGATATGCACATCAGGCCATCAAATTAGTGATAGAGGCCTCTAAGAGTTTTTTGTATTGGATATTTAGCTTTTGTCTCTCAGCTCCAAATCCCTGCTTTCAGCCTCCACTTCACTGTACCAGGACTGAGATTTTACAAACCACATTTCTCCTTTGGTAGATCATTCCCTGTTGGATTTTGACCAAATATATATCACCAGAGAGAGCCTGGAAGTGAAGAGGAGACAGAAAGATCTCATTCCTTTTGTGTTTATTAACTGTTCTGACAGCGTCATCGTAACGAAAATTATTTACCCCACCAGAAGCAGCTGGCCTATTCTCTAATGTATTTTCTGTTCTCTTGGAACCAGCTTCATTGGTGCCATCAGAGACAACAGCAAGGCACTGCCTCCTTCTCCCATGTTAGAATTCCAGATCAGTAGTCCTGCTTTGAATTCCTAATACACATGCCCTAGGTAGGTAATGCCTTATTATCAGAAGTCTGAACCCCCTTCTGGAGGCCCTTTTCTAAGCTTCTCGGTTCTTATATACACCAACCTCTGGTCTTTTAACACAAAACCCTAGAGGCAGTAGCTGCTTCCCATAAATATCATTTCTATTAGGCCTCTGTTTTACCCTCTGCCTTTCTGTCCTTCAATTACTGCTTAATTTCTTATATTAATTTTTCAGTGGAAATATTTGGCATAGTTTCTAATTTCCTGTCTGTATCTGATCTGCTATGGGTTACCTGTGTATTAGTTAGAAGAATCCAGCAGGTTGTGTTGAGATGAGGGTTAGGATACAGTAGGGCACTTCACTGTGTAGCTGAGGGAAAGACTGAGGACTTTTTTTCAAAATTGTAGTAATCAATAGATTTCTTTCTGCCTAGAAATCAGTCATTTCCTATATTGCTCAGCAGTGAAAGCAGATGTACAGGTAATTTTTAGAGTATGAATTGGCTATGAGAGGTATACCTAAGATTTGAAATTACCAATTTATCTGAGCAGTACCGAATTGGAAAACAATAATTGCCATAACTAGAAAAATTTGGCTGATGACATTTCTGCATTTTAATGTGTGAACTGTGGAAATTGAGAAGTCTCTTAATCCTTAATACAAGAAGACAATATTAGTCAAACTACATGAGAAAAAAACCAATCAACCATTGAGACAAACCACATGACAAAAGTAGATGCTCTAGAACAGAATCAAACAAGTTTGGGGTAAGAGATTGTTCAACGATTTTAAAAGAGACCATTAAATAGTTGTCTATGTTAGTTTCACTCATTTATTGCTAAATTTGATTTACAAAGGGGTCAGGGAGTTCCCTTTCCTAGTCAAAGAAAGGGGTGACAGACGGCACCTGGAAAATCGGGTCAGTCCCACCCTAATACTGCACTTCTCCAAAGGGCTTGGAAAACGGTACACCAGGAGATTGTGCCCCGCACCTGGCTCGGAGGGCCCTACGCCCATGGAGTCTCACTGATTGCTAGCACAGCAGTCTGAGATCAAACTGTAAGGTGGCAGTGAGGCTGGCAGGGGGTGCCCACCATTGCCCAGGCTTGCTTAGGTAAACAAAGCAGCCAGGAAGCTCGAACTGGGTGGAGCCCACCACAGCTCAAGGAGGCCTGCCTGCCTCTGTAGGCTCCACCTCTGGGGGCAGGGCACAGACAAACAAAAAGTCAGCAGTAACCTCTGCAGACTTAAATGTCCCTGTCTGACAGCTCTGAAGAGAGTAGTGGTTCTCCCAGCACGCAGCTGGAGATCTGAGAACGGGCAGACTGCCTCCTAAAGTGGGTCCCTGATCCCCAAGCAGTCTAAGGGGGATGCACCCCCCAGTAGGGACAGACTGACACCTCACTCGGCTGGGTACTCCTCTGAGACAAAACTTCCAGAGGAACGATCAGATAGCTGAATTTGCGGTTCACAAAAATCCGCTGTTCTGCAGCCACCGCTGCTGATACCCAGCCAAACAGGGTCTGGAGTGGACCTCTAGCCAACTCCAACAGACCTGCAGCTGAGGGTCCTGTCTGTTAGAAGGAAAACTAACAAACAGAAAGGACACCCACACCAAAAACCCATCTATACATCACCATCATCAAAGACCAAAAGTAGAAAAAACTACAAAGATGGGGAGAAAACAGAGCAGAAAAACTGGAAACTCTAAAAAGCAGAGCACCTCTCCTCCTCCAAAGGAACGCAGTTCCTCACCAGCAACGGAACAAAGCCGGACAGAGAATGACTTTGACGAGTTGAGAGAAGAAGGCTTCAGACGATCAAACTGGTCCAAGCTACAGGAGGAAATTCAAACCAAGGACAAAGAAGTTAAAAACTTTGAAGAAAAGTTAGACGAATGTATAACTAAAATGACCAATGCAGAGAAGTGCTTAAAGGAGCTGATGGAGCTAAAAGCCAAGTTTGGAGAACCACGTGAAGAATACAGAAGCCTCAGTAGCTGATGCGATCAACTGGAGGAAAGGGTATCAGTGATGGAAGATGAAATCAATGAAATGAAACGAGAAGGGAAGTTTAGAGAAAAAAGAATAAAAAGAAACAAAGCCTCCAAGAAATATGGGACTATGGGAAAAGACCAAACCTATGTCTGACTGGTGTACCTGAAAGTGACAGGGAGAATGGAACCAAGTTGGAAAACACTCTGCAGGATATTATCCAGGAGAACTCCCCCAATCTAGCAAGGCAGGCCAACATTCAGATTCAGGAAATACAGAGAATGCCACAAAGATACTCCTTGAGAACAGCAACTCCAAGACACATAATTATCAGATTCACCAAAGTTGAAATGAAGGAAAAAATGTTAAGGACGGCCAGAGAGAAAGCTCGGGTTATCCACAAAGGGAAACCCATCAGACTAACAGCTGCTGTCTCGGCAGAAACTCTACAAGCAGGAAGAGAGTGGGGGCCAATATTCAACATTCTTAAAGAAAAGAATTTTCAACCCAGAATTTCATATCCAGCCAAACTAAGGTTCATAAGTGAAGGAGAAATAAAACACTTTACAGACAAGCAAATGCTGAGAGATTTTGTCACCACCAGGCCTGCCCTAAAAGAGCTCCTGAAGGAAGCACTAAACATGGAAAGGAACAACCGGTACCAGCCACTGCAAAAACATGCCAAATTGTAAAGACCATCGAGGCTAAGAAGAAACTGAATCAACTAATGAGCAAAATAACCAGCTAACATCATAATGACAGGATCAAATTCACACATAACAATATTAACTTTAAATGTAAATGGGCTAAATGCTCCAATTAAAAGACACAGACTGGCAAATTGGATAAGGAGTCAAGACCCATCAGTGTGCTGTATTCAGGAAACCCATCTCACGTGCAGCAACACACGTAGACTCAAAATAAAGGGATGGAGGAAGATCTATCAAGCAAATGGAAAACAAAAAAAGGCAGGGGTTGCAATCCTAGTCTCTGATAAAATAGACTTTAAACCAACAAAGATGAAAAGAGACAAAGAAGGCCATTACATAATGGTAAAGGGATCAATTCAACAAGAAGAGCTAACTATCCTAAATATATATGCACCCAATACAGGAGCACCCAGATTCATAAAGCAAGTCCTGAGTGGCCTACAAAGAGACTTAGACTCCCACACAATAATAATGGGAGATTTTAACACCCCACTGTCAACATTAGACACATCAACGAGACAGAAAGTTAACAAGGATACCCAGGAATTGAACTAGCTCTGCACCAAGTGGACCTAATAGACATCTACAGAACTCTCCACCCCAAATCTACAGAATATACACTTGTTTCAGCACCACACCACACCTATTCCAAAATTGACCACATAGTTGGAAGCAAAGCTCTCCTCAGCAAATGTAAAAGAATAGAAATTATAACAAACTGTCTCTCAGACCACAGTGCAATCAAACTAGAACTCAGGATTAAGAAACTCACTCAAAACCACTCAAGTACATGAAAACTGAACAACCTGCTCCTGAATGACTATTGGGTACATAATGAAATGAAGGCAGAAATAAAGATGTTATTTGAAACCAGCGAGAACAAAGACACAACATACCAGAATCTCTGGGACACATTCAAAGCAGTATGTAGAGGGAAATTTATAGCACTAAATGCCCACAAGAGAAAGCAGGAAAGATCCAAACTTGACACCCTAACATCACAATTAAAAGAACTAGAGAAGCAAGAGCAAACACATTCAAAAGCTAGCAGAAGGCAAGAAATAACTAAAATCAGAGCAGAACTGAAGGAAATAGAGACACAAAAAGCCCTTCAAAAAATTAATGAATCCAGGAGCTGGTTTTTTGAAGAGATCAACAAAATTGATAGACCGCTAGCAAGAATAATAAAGAAGAAAAGAGAGAAGAATCAAATAGACGCCATAAAAAATGATAAAGGGGATATCACCACCGATCCCACAGAAATACAAACTACCATCAGAGAATACTAGAAACACCTCTATGCAAATAAACTAGAAAATCTAGAAGAAATGGATAAATTTCTCGACAAATACACCCTCCAAAGAATAAACCAGGAAGAAGTTGAATCTCTGAATAGACCAATAACAGGCTCTGAAATTGAGGCAATAATCAATAGCTTACCAACCAAAAAGAGTCCAAGACCTGAGGGATTCACAGCCGAATTCTAACAGAGGTACAAGGAGGAACTGGTACCATTCCTTCTGAAACTATTCCAATCAATAGAAAAAGAGGGACTCCTCCCTAACACATTTTATGAGGCCAGCATTGTCCTGATACCAAAGCCTGACAGAGACACAACCAAAAAAGAGAATTTCAGACCACTGTCTGTGATGAACATTGATGCAAAAATCCTCAATAAAATACTGGCAAACCGAATCCAGCAGCACATCAAAAAGCTTATCCACAATGATCAAGTGTGCTTCATCCCTGGGATGCAAGGCTGGTTCAACATACACAATTCAATAAATGTAATTCAGCATATAAATAGAACCAAAGACAAAAACCACATGATTATCTCAATAGATGCAGAAAAGGCCTTTGACAAAATTCAACAACGCTTCATGCTAAAAACTCTCAATAAATTAGGTATTTATGGGACGTATCTCAAAATAATAAGAGCTATCTATGACAAACCCACAGCCAATATCATACTGAATGAGCAAAAACTGGAAGCATTCTCTTTGAAAACTGGCACAAGACAGAGATGCCCTCTCTCACCACTCCTATTCAACATAGTGTTGGAAGTTCTGGCCAGGGCAATCAGACAGGAGAAGGAAATAAAGGGTATTGAATTAGGAAAAGAGGAAGTCAAATTGTCCCTGTTTGCAGATGACATGATTGTATATCTAGAAAACCCCACTGTCTCAGCCCAAAATCTCCTTAAGCTGATAAGCAACCTCAGCAAAGTCTCAGGATACAAAATCCATGTACAAAAATCACAAGCATTCTTGTACACCAATCACAAATAGAGAGCCAAATCATGAGTGATCTCCCATTCACAATTGCTTCAAAGAGAATAAAATACCTAGGAATCCAACTTACAAGGGATGTGAAGGACCTCTTCAAGGAGAACTACAAACCACTGCTCAATGAAATCAAAGAGGATACAAACAAATGGAAGAACATTCCATGCTCATGGGTTGGAAGAATCAATATTGTGAAAATGGCCATACTGACCAAGGTAATTTACAGATTCATTGCCATCCCCATCAAGCTACCAACGACTTTCTTCACAGAATTGGAAAAAACTACTTTAAAGTTCATATGGAACCAAAAAAGAGCCTGCATCGCCAAGTCAATCATAAGCCAAAAGAACAAAGCTGGAGGCCTCATGCTACCTGACTTCAAACTATACTATATGTCTACAGTAACCAAAACAGCATGGTACTGGTACCAAAACAGAGTCATACATCAATGGAACAGAACAGAGCCCTCAGAAATAATGCCGCATATCTACAACTATCTGATCTTTGACAAACCTGACAAAAACAAGCAATGGGATAAGGATTCCCTATTTAATAAATGGTGCTGGGAAAACTGGCTAGCCATATGTAGAAAGCTGAAACTGGATCCCTTCCTTACACCTTATACAAAAATTAATTCAAGATGGATTAAAGACTTAAATGTTAGACCTAAAACCATAAAAACCCTAGAAGAAAACCTAGGCAATACCATTCAGGACATAGGCATGGGCAAGGACTTCATGTCTAAAACACCAAAAGCAATGGCAACAAAAGTCAAGATTGACAAATGGGATCTAATTAAACTAAAACGCTTCTGCACAGCAAAAGAAACTACCATCAGAGTGAACAGGCAACCT
>NW_026652279.1:131304146-131305140 GCF_009828535.3 Hylobates moloch
CTACAACTATCTGATCTTTGACAAACCTGACAAAAACAAGAAATGGGGAAAGGATTCCCTATTTAATAAATGGTGCTGGGAAAACTGGCTAGCCATATGTAGAAAGCTGAAACTGGATCCCTTCCTTACACCTTATACAAAAATTAATTCAAGATGGATTAAAGACTTATATGTTAGACCTAAAACCATTAAAATCCTACAAGAAAACCTAGGCAATACCATTCAGGACATAGGCGTGGGCAAGGACTTCATGTCTAAAACACCAAAAGCAATGGCAACAAAAGCCAAAATCGACAAATGGGATCTCATTAAACTAAAGAGCTTCTGCACAGCAAAAGAAACTATCATCAGAGTGAACAGGCAACCTACAGAATGGGAGAAAATTTTTGCAACCTACTCATCTGACAAAGGGCTAATATCCAGAATCTACAATGAACTCAAACAAATTTACAAGAAAAAAACAAACAACCCCATCAAAAAGTGGGCAAAGGACATGAACAGACACTTCTCAAAAGAAGACATTTATGCAGCCAAAAAACACATGAAAAAATGCTCATCATCACTGGCCATCAGAGAAATGCAAATCAAAACCACAGTGAGATACCATCTCACACCAGTTAGAATGGCCATCATTAAAAAATCAGGAAACAACAGGTGCTGGAGAGGATGTGGAGAAATAGGAACACTTTTACACTGTTGGTGGGACTGTAAACTAGTTCAACCATTGTGGAAGTCAGTGTGGCGATTCCTCAGGGATCTAGAACTAGAAATACCATTTGACCCAGCCATCCCATTACTGGGTATATACCCAAAGGACTATAAATCATGCTGCTATAAAGACACATGCACATGTATGTTTATTGCGGCACTATTCACAATAGCAAAGACTTGGAACCAACCCAAATGTCCAACAACCATAGACTGGATTAAGAAAATGTGGCACATATACACCATGGAACACTATGCAGCCATAAAAAACGATGAGTTCATGTCC
>NW_026652279.1:131305540-131305936 GCF_009828535.3 Hylobates moloch
GAAGAAAACCTAGGCAATACCATTCAGGACATAGGCATGGTCAAGGATTTCATGTCTAAAACACCAAAAGCAATGGCAACCAAAGTCAAAATTGACAAATGGGATCTAATTAAACTAAAGAGCTTCTGCACAGCAAAAGAAACTACCATCAGAGTGAACAGGCAACCTACAGAATGGGAGAAAATTTTTGCAACCTACTCATCTGACAAAGGGCTAATATCCAGAATCTACAATGAACTCAAACAAATTTACAAGAAAAAAACAAACAACCCCATCAAAAAGTGGGCAAAGGACATGAACAGACACTTCTCAAAAGAAGACATTTATGCAGCCAAAAAACACATGAAAAAATGCTCATCATCACTGGCCATCAGAGAAATGCAAATCAAAACCACA
>NW_026652279.1:131305962-131418612 GCF_009828535.3 Hylobates moloch
TTAAAATCCTACAAGAAAACCTAGGCAATACCATTCAGGACATAGGCGTGGGCAAGGACTTCATGTCTAAAACACCAAAAGCAATGGCAACAAAAGCCAAAATCGACAAATGGGATCTCATTAAACTAAAGAGCTTCTGCACAGCAAAAGAAACTATCATCAGAGTGAACAGGCAACCTACAGAATGGGAGAAAATTTTTGCAACCTACTCATCTGACAAAGGGCTAATATCCAGAATCTACAATGAACTCAAACAAATTTACAAGAAAAAAACAAACAACCCCATCAAAAAGTGGGCAAAGGACATGAACAGACACTTCTCAAAAGAAGACATTTATGCAGCCAAAAAACACATGAAAAAATGCTCATCATCACTGGCCATCAGAGAAATGCAAATCAAAACCACAGTGAGATACCATCTCACACCAGTTAGAATGGCCATCATTAAAAAATCAGGAAACAACAGGTGCTGGAGAGGATGTGGAGAAATAGGAACACTTTTACACTGTTGGTGGGACTGTAAACTAGTTCAACCATTGTAGAAGTCAGTGTGGCGATTCCTCAGGGATCTAGAACTAGAAATACCATTTGACCCAGCCATCCCATTACTGGGTATATACCCAAAGGACTATAAATCATGCTGCTATAAAGACACATGCACATGTATGTTTATTGCGGCACTATTCACAATAGCAAAGACTTGGAACCAACCCAAATGTCCAACAACCATAGACTGGATTAAGAAAATGTGGCACATATACACCATGGAACACTATGCAGCCATAAAAAACGATGAGTTCATGTCCTTTGTAGGGACATGGATGAAACTGGAAACCATTATTCTCAGTAAACTATCGCAAGGACAAAAAACCAAACACCACATGTTCTCACTCATAGGTGGGAATTGAACAATGAGAACACATGGACACAGGAAGGGGAACATCACACTCCGGGGACTGTTGTGGGGTAGGGGGAGGGGGGAGGCACAGCATTAGGAGATATACCTGGTGCTAAATGACGTGTTAATGGGTGCAGCACACCAACATGGCACATGGATACATATGTAACAAACCTGCACATTGTGCACATGTACCCTAAAACTTAAAGTATAATAATAATAATAATAATAATAAAATTAAAAAAAAAAAGAATTCACTTCTACTTATGACAGCCACTGTGTAAGGCACTAGATTTACAGAAGTAAACAATCCACAATTGTTTACTTCGAAAAACTAGTCTAAAAAAGTAAAGTTGCCAAGCGTGGTGGCTTACACCTATAATCCCAGCACTATGGGAGGCAGAGCCAGGCAGATCAGGAGGTCAGGAGATTGAGACCATCCTGACTAACACGGTGAAACCCCGTCTCTACTAAAAAATATTAAAAAATTAGCTGGGGGTGGTGGCGGGTACCTGTAGTTCCAGCTACTTGGGAGGCTGAGGCAGGAGAATGGCACGAACCCGGGAGGCAGAGCTTGCAGTGAGCCAGGATCGCACCACTGCACTCCAGCCTGGGCGACAGAGCAAGACTCCATCTCAAAACAAACAAACAAACAAACAAAAAGATAAAGTTGCATTCTAAGATTATTGCTCAGTATAAGTATTTAAACTATATATATAATGTTCACACATATTGCAGATAAGTTGGTGATTAATTGTGTCTGCTTGGAGAAAAGATGCTGGTCTCAGAGGTGGTGAAACTCCCAACAGAGTAAATAGAGTTAGTTTAATTCAGTCCCTTTGTTTTGAGCCTTAAAACTTCAATGAATTGAAAAAAATAAGTTTCTCAGGTAGACACAGAAAAAAGAGCATACTGGGAAGAGAAAGTTTTAAACATGGCAGGTGTAAAAACTACAAATTATTTTGACATTACTGTAGGATGTGGTGTCCTACAGAGTTAGGCGAATTGAATCTAGTTTGGAAGTAGATAACCTAAAAAGTTTAAAATTATTATAAAGATAATGAGAAATCATTGAAGGATGAAAGTACAGGAAGGATGGGAGTATAGGAGTATAGGATGAAAGAATCACATATAGGAGACACATATCAGGATGTACAATAACAATAATAGCCTATGGAAAATAAGATGGAGACAGAAAAATAAGTTATATAATTAGTTCAAGAATCCATGTGAAAGATGAAGAAAACTGATGTTAGGAAGGTATTATCATAGATGGTGAGATGAGGGCAATTTAGAGAGGTCTTTATGTTCACCCATGGAAATAACTTCGTGAAAATGAAATCAGAGAAAGACAAATGTCTTGGAGGTGTGGCAGTTTTCTGATTTAGATTAATGAGTGTCGTCAACTGAAGTAGAGATTTAGTAGAAGATTTTATTTTGGAGAAATGGTATGAGAAAGAAAATTTTAGTATTCAATATGCAGGAACACTGTAAGCACTCGTGAACTATAATTTATATAGGGGTATGAAGACTTGCAGCTTGGAAAATAGACTAGGGATATATACATTTACTTGGATACTAAACTAGGCAACTAAATGGAGATTACTAGGAACACATATAAAGCTAGGAAAGAAGAGGATTGAGGAGACAATTCTAGGGAATCCCATTATTTATTAACTACCCAGAGCACTCATCCAGGCTATGCATCTAGTTGAGTAGATACATTTTTAAATACATTTAAAAATACATTTTAAATACATTTTTAAATACTTTTAAATACATTTATACAAATCTTAGTTGAAAAAAAGACCTTGATTGAGTAAATGTTGATGTATCTCTGTAAAAAATATTTATATAGCATTGAAAAATTTATGTAAAAATAATGTCATAATGTTATGTGTACACTAAAAGAGTGAAAATATAAGTAAAAACAGGTTCCCAAACTACATAAATAGTAGCATTTGGATTAAAATACATAAATATCTATAGAAGAAATGTCACTAAGATCAAACAGTACATTGTGATCTGTACATGGTAGGATTTGTGTTGTTTCTTCATTGTATATTTAGCAATTTATGAAAGTATCTTTATTCAATGTATATACATAAAATTTACAATAATGTTTAATCTCAAAAATGTAAGTGATATGGTTTGGCTGTGTCCTCACTGGAATCTCATCTTGAATTGTAGTTCACATAACTCCCGCATGTTGTGCGAGGGACCCAGTGGGAGATAACTGAATCATGGGGGCAGTTTCCCTCATACTGTTCTCATGGTAGTGAGTAAGTCTCATGAGATCTGATGGTTTTATAAGGGGTTTCTCCTTTCACTTGGCTCTCATTCTCTTTTTACCTGCTGCCATGTAAGACATACCTTTGCTTCTCCTTTGCCTACCGCCGTGACTGTGAGACCTCCCAAACCATGTGGAACTCTGAGTCCTTTAAACTTCTTTCCTTTATAAATGATCCAGTCATTGGTATGTCTTCTTTGCAGTGTGAAAACAGACTAATACAGTAAGTATTTTTAAAACTTTATCTCAAATATTGCTGTTTAGATTTCCTAAAACTATAACTCAAATAGCACTGGCAGCCAAGCCTTTAATGTCTGTAGAAGGTAGATAATATAAGAACATAACCATTTTTATGACACCTTCACTTGTATCACTCCAGTCTAGGCCAACAGTATATCTGTCCTGGTCTTTTGCCACCACTGTCTAACTAGTCTTTTTTTCTGTACTGTTACTGTTTAGAGTTTTATTTTCTACACAGCAAAGCGTTATTTTAAAATTATAATTCAGGTTATGTTACTCCTTAGTATAAAATCTTAAGTCCTTATCTTGCTTTTAAAATAATTCTTTTTAGGCCGGGCATGATGGCTCACACCTCTAATCCCAGCACTTTGGGAGGCAGAGGTGGGCAGGTCACCTGAGGTTGGGAGTTGGAGACCAGCCTGACCAACATGGAGAAACCCCGTCTCTACTAAAAATACAAAAAATTAGTTGAGTGTGGTGGCTCATGCCTGTAATCCCAGCTACTCGGGAGGCTGAGGCAGAGGTTGTGGTGAGCAGAGATCGCACCATTGCACTCCAGCCTGGGCAACAAAAACGAAACTCTGTCTCAAAATAAATAAATAAATAAAATAAAAAATAAAATAATTATTTTTACAATTTGGCCCTCAATCTCCTCTCTGAAATTGATCCATACAACTGTCTTCCACGTTGAGTCTCTTCCATGGACATTAGTTACCTTCCTCGTCTGTGAATATTCTAAGCCCACTTTTATCCAGGTCCTTTGCTCTTAATGCTCGTTTTCTTTTTTTTTTTTTTTTTCCTTGAAATGTTCTTCCCCTATATATCTGCTAGTACTTGCAGCAGATCCCTCAATTTATTTAAATTTCAGTATGGTACTACCTCCTCACAGATTACTTCCCTGACAGTCTCATGTTAAATGTTAGTTCCTTCCATTCTGTATCTATCATGTTTGCTTTACCTTTATTACCTTTACCAGCTGGGATATTATGTATAAATAAATGTATACGTGTTTGCATTTGTTGCTTCTCTCCCCAACAGAATGTGAATTGTGAGAGACAGACCTTTTCTGTCTGGTTCACTGTTGAATTATCAATCCTAGTAAAACAGGCTCTCTAATAAATATTTGCTGATCAAGTAAACATGTGCCTATAGAAATACCTAAAGAATACATAGTCCTTCTTGTTTATATAAGTACTTGATATTTTAAAAAATGCTAAGAAATTCAAAATATAAATTGCTATAAATGCCAAAGAAAAAAGGATAGTTACCTACATGCAAGTTGTCTGTGAATCTGCAAAAACTACCCTTAGGCATTTGTCCCCCACATCCCTGAAGACTTAGATTCACAAAGTCTATGTTGGGTAGATTTGTTTTGGTATGCTATTTTGTTGTGTGTGTGTGTTTTTAATGTTCCACAGGTGAAATAGTGGTGGTTCATCTTAGACACTCTTCATGGGATAATACTTTCTGGCATAAAATAACACCTTTTTTCATCTTATTTATTTTTTATTTTTTTACTTTAGTAATTAATTCTAGCATTTTGGGAAGACAATTAATGTGCAAATATATGCAATTAATTTTAAATTATAAGCACCATTATAGATATGGGACTTTATAAAGTATTTATAACCATAAACTCTAGTATCATATTGGAGAAATTTTTCTGAAGATTTAACATCATGTGCGTTGATTTTCATTTCATATTCATGGAAATTCATGACACAGCATAATGATAGCATCTAACAATGAATTTTAATGAATAATTAGAAATATGAATTCACAAACATTCATTAAAAATTCATGACTATGTGGAGTGTTATGAAAAGCTGCAACTGTCCAGGATTAACAGCACTTTTTTTTTTTTCATATTTTGGTTCTCCGACCACTTCTAAAGTTATCTCATTCACATAACACGAAAAAATTAAGATTATGTTCAAGTTGCTTAAGATAAATTTCAGAACCACCACATTAAATCCAAAGTATATTTTATGTGACAAAATATCAACATATACAAAATCTACTTCATAAGTATTTGATTAGGATAGGAAAATACAAACACATACTTCTGTTAGTTATTTCATGTGAAAGAAAAATTCATCACACTGGACTCTAATCTATGGTAAACAGGGTTCAGATATGGGACAACTTAACCTCTGAAATGGTTTATCTTGCTTTTATTTCACATGAATGGAGACACACTATAGAGTGAGGTGTCCACTTTCTAGGTAATGAGATAATATTGATAAATCCCTATTAAGACACAAAAAGGTGGGATTTCACAACGCACGAATTGGACTCGTAGACAACCAATACCAAATTTTGAATGACTTGACATTAGAGAGCAGGTGGGCTATTTGGGTTGGGGTTCAGTGCTTGACCTCCATAGCCTTTGATTCATAATAGCCTGAAAAGATAGAAAATCCCACGACCCTTCATTGCTTTATCTCAGAATTCCCATAACTAAAAATCTCAGAAAGAGACTGAAAATCTAACAAAGAATAATTGGTTAGAAAATAGGTGAAAGAATACTTTCTATAGTCTCCTTGTGTTTAGTCAGGGTAAAGAATAAGAAAAAGTCTAATCAGGATTTAGGTTTGTTATTGGTTTTTAAGAGATAGTCTATATTGCTTTTGTTAAGCAAAGCAAAGTATTCAAACTTGTGTACAAGGCAAGAGGATGGACTAAATGTTTTTTAAATATCATTCCAGAGCCTTATGTAACAAGTCCATGCAGGGAATATTTAATTATCTAAGAAAAGCACTCTTGTTTTTTGGACTTGTTATTTACTATTGATAAGAGCCTAGATTCTGTGATGTTACACTTTTACTTGTCTATTTTTTCCCAATAAAAATTAAATTAAAATGATTTCTGTTTGGCAGACAATATACCTCCAAAGCTTTCAGTTTTCTCATACTACAGGACATTAACAATTTTGTCTCCAATTTAGCAGACTTATTATAGCATGCCTTTTCTGACTGACTATAAATCTTTCTCAAATCCTCTTTCAACCAGATTTACTATCCTGCTGATTTTCTCATTAAATAAATCTTTAACACATATTCATTATATATGTATATATCATACTTTGACTCTACCATAGTGGTGAAAGGAAGATACTATCCAAGTAGAGTGGAGATTCTCTAGGTTTCTGCTATAAATGAGGATGGGAACTAATTGCTGCATGTTCCACTTTCTCTTTGTTTGAAGATACACTCCTATCTAGATTTTCCTACTGTTATTAAGTAAATGAAATGTTTGTGTTCACATCTCCAATTCTTATGTTGAAATCTAATCACCAATGTGATGGTATTTGGGGCCTTTGGGAGGTAATTAGGTCATGAGGGTGCGATAATGGAGCCCTCGTGAGTGAGAATAGCACACTTAGAAAAGAGACCCCAAGGAGTGCTCTAGCTCTCTTTCCACAGTGGGAAGACACAGTTACAAGTTGGCAATCTCAAACCTAGGAGAGAGCTCTCCCTAGAATGTGACCACACTGGCACCCTGATCTCAGACTTCCAATCTATGGCGTGTGAGAAATAAATTTCTGTTGGTTGTAAGCCACCAAGTCTATGATACTTTTTTTTGCTCTAGCAGCTTAACCTGACTAATCTACCTGTCTATACAGTTTGGCTTCCAATGCCTTTATCTAAAAACAAAAAACAAACAAACAAAAAACCTTGCAAAGCCCTTCAACTTTCCTATTCCTTTGTTCTTTTAGCATTGAAATTAAACTGGAATCCTAGATGAACCTAACCATCTGCCCTTTTCATATCTGTAGATGTAGAGCATTCTGCCCTATATTATAAGGGTAATTGGTAGACTAGCACCAATACACACTCAGGGCTACCTAGACATGGATAAAAATCCTTTTATGCTTATTCAATCTGCTCCCTATATACAAATAACCTTGTCTCTTAGGTCTCAGAGAAAGTAGAAGCAAAGAGATAGGAATGTTCACTACTTCTTGATATACAAACATATAAATGTATAAATCTGCCTGAACTGGCTTGAAATTATATCCATCCTATTGGTTAATGTTCAGTGACAGGAAAATACTTAATAAGTTTTGATGAAATATATAGAGTTAACAATATCAAATGAGAAATACATATGTTTAATAGTAAAAGTAGGATACAAAATATATAGTAGTAGTTGATTTTTTAAAAAACAAGTTATGTAGGAATATTAAGTAAGAAATGAGATTGAAGTACAAAAATGCGTTAGAATGGTATTCTATCTGCTGTGGGGGTTTTATTAATTTTCTTTTTATTTCATGCACTTCAAGTTCTAGTTCTCTGGATTTCTCAAAAGGTAAATGTTGGGGCTTCCCAGTTCAATTCATGATTTGCTTTCTTGAAAGGATGTTATTATCCTTCTGCATACTATTGGTTCTATGTGAAATATTTCATTTCCTCGGGCTAAACCTAATTTTTTTTTCCACTTCAATATGTTTGTGTGTGTATGTGTTGTTCTGTTATTTCATTTTGGTTTTTGTTTCATGTTTACTGAAAGATGAAAAATTTTTACTGATCTTTCCACAGAGCAGTTTCTAACCTAGTGATGAAATTGATTTCTAATAAGAAACAAGCTTCTTTCCGAGGGATATTAAGCTGAGTGCATGTCAAAATTTTCTCTTTTGTCAAGTATCTTAACTCAATGATCCTATGACATACAAATTTTGTTCAAATTCACATAATAGATAATTCAGACTGCCAACTGAGAGAAGCTTACCTTTACATTCAAGCTAACTTTCTCCCAAAGAATCATTCTTACCTAGTTACCTCTGAATTTAACATATAATTTGATATGAGGGGCAAATGTTACATAAATATACTAATTTATGAATACTCCTCTGTATTCTATACTGGGCATGAGAAAAGATTTTTACAAAGCAAAATAAAATTAGTAGGTATGGTTTTAAATTATTCACGTGCATGAGTTAATAGATTTCACAGCAACTTATCTTTCTAGTGTGTCTGTTTGAACATTAGTTATACAAAGAGCACTTGGCAGGGATTTTTATTTCAGAGCATGATGTTTAAACACTAGCAATAAATATTTTAGTAGCTAATGAATGCTACAAAAATCAAAACATTAATTTCAGTCTGAAATATAACTACTCTTTCTAATGTCTTCATTTAAATAATGCCACATAACAAGAAATAAGACTAAATGGTTTAACAATATTTTAAAACCACCAGAATTAATGGAGTAGAAACAATATAAGAAGAAGAAAATAGTTTGGAGAGGCAGCAAAAGAAAAATACCCAGGCTTCTAGAGATTATCGTGAATTGGGAAGCTATTGAATTTAAATAATATATTCCTTTGCATGTACTGAATTTAAGGATGTGTTACAAAATAGAATTTTAAAATAATAGCAAATTTTATAAAATAAGACCCATGAAATTTTCAGATGCTTGGTTTCTATTTGGAATTTCATATACTTTGAAATTCTTTTCCTCTTGAAATTAAAAAGAGACAAAAGAGTAAACTTTTATTAGTTGATTCAGCCAGCCTATATTAAACAACTTATATGTGTATGCCGTTATATATTCCAAAGCCTTCCTGTACAGTAATACAGAAAAAACACAATAATGTATTGAAAATGCCAAATACCCTTTTGGAAAAAGAAAAATCATTTCATAATCTAGAAATAAGAACTTTACTAGGACATTTTTTAAATTATTGGATGAGTCCAGATATAATTGCCTGACTAGGTAAAAATTATATGATGTTAATTTAGCAAGCTCATAATCATAAATTCAAAGTCATAATTTGCTACATATTAATTATTATGCTACTTTCAAAATCAGAGCACAACCCTACAACAGAAAAAATACATGTATCCTTTATAGGTTTATTATTTCATGTGTAAGCTTTATGCAATCCATCTTTAATGTATCCAAAAAGTTAGATTTTTAGAATTATCAGTATTTTTTAATAAACTTTTTAAGTTTAAAATACATTTAGATTTACAGAAAGCTGCAAAATAGTACAGAGAGCTTCAATATACACTTCAACTAGTTTCCACTAATGTTAAAATAATCAGAGTGCATTTATCAAAATCAAGAAGTTTTCATTGACACCTGACTACTAAGTAAACTCCAGATTTTATTTGGATTTTACTAGTTCGTATATTATATGAATGCCCTCTTTATGGTTCAGGACCCCATCCTGGATTCATGCTGTGTCTCAGTTTTATTTATCTCCTTATTCTCCTCTGGTTTGTGACAATTGCTCAGTATTTGTTTTTCACTGGCTTGACAGTTTCAAAGAGTGCTGGTCAGGCATTTTGTAAAATGGCTCCCATTTGGGGTTTGGTTAGATGCTTTCCTCATGACTGGAAAAGCGTTATTAGTCTGGGGAAAGAACACTACAGAGGGCAAATGCCTTTCTCATCGTATCATGTCAGAGGTATGTGACATCCACATGACATTCTTGGTGATGTTAACTTTGATCACTTGGTTAGGGTTATGTGTTTCAGACTTCCCTTTTAAAGTTGCCATTTTTCACTTTTCATACTTTATTGTTTGGAAGTGAATTATAGTCCAGTCCACACTTCACAGGAGAGAAAATTAAGCTCTATCTCTTGGAGCTTGGAGTATCTAGAGATATTTAGAAGTTTTCTGACAGTAAGAAGCCTGGTTGTCATTATCTAACATTATTTTCTTAACTGTAAACCTGTGTTTCTTTGTAAATAGGTATTTTTTAAATTGTTATCCTATATGTCTATAAATTTACCAAGTAGAGTACCATTTTTATGCGCAATGTTCTTTTTGTTGTGAACAATGTTTTCAGTTAAAATAATGCTAAGAATATTACTAATAGTATTAGGCATCTACTTACTGGTTATTACATAATAACCACCTTGCTCAATTCTGAGAATACAAAAATGTAAAATATAATTGGACTAATTACATGGATTATGTAATTTGTGTTCAAAACAACAGGAAAATATTTTCATAACTATGGTTATTAGATAGATTTTACAGATAAACCACATGGGGCACAGAGAGGTTAAGCAACTTGTCCACCATCACAGAAATAATACATTCTGGAATCAGAATTCAACTAGATTTTTATAAATAAAAATCACCTTTTATCAGCTTAACCCAAAGACTATCTTTGACATGTCATATTTCACATCTTCACAAGTTATTGAATAATTTTTGTGTCCACCAGACTTAGAACAATGGTAGAGGACACAGTAGTTAAGATAGTGGTTAAAGAAAAAATTAATAAAGTAAAATAAAATAATTAAAACCCCATCTAGATTTTTTATGGCTCTGGGCTAAGGAAATTTGTAAACTTGCATATTTTAATATTTACCTTATCATCTGGAAATAGCATTAATAAGAGTATTTATTTTATAAGGCACATAGAACAATACCATAAATGTGGGAGCACATAATAAGCTTCACCTCTTAACATTAGCGTTTGTTAACAATTGTTTGATATTATAAAAGTGAAGTGTGGGTAATATTCTGATAGTGTAGTTTTAAATATTATTACTAAGTGATTATCTGGATATTATCAAAATAAGACAGAAATCTAGAAACTCTTAAAGTATATTTCTCTTTTCCATTTCATCCTTAAAAGAAAATATTTTTCCAGTTAAAACATGAATGTTCCCCTTTCAAAAATTGTCACTTTTTGAAGACAGAATATTCATGAGGTTCACAACCTAAACCTACATTGAAAGACGAAAGGTAGAAAGGTACCTCATTAAAGGTAAGCATATTATTGATTTTTATGAACGTTGTTGCAATTGGTTAATTATAATTTATGTACTTTCTAAAGTTTCATACAATGTTGGAGACCAGAGAATATTGATGCATATGGAACTGTCTTGTTTTGAAATATTAAACTTTCTTTTGAGTTTAATTCACATTGGAATCATTTGTTTAACTTGTAGAATCCTTGTTAAACTTATAAAGAGCCATAATTTAAATACAAATTACTAATACATACATACAACTGAAAAATTAAGTTCAAGAGTCTGTAATATGCAAGCAGGAGACATTCCATTTAGCATAGTCCTAATATTATTAAACCTAGAAATCATATTTTAAGATAATAATATTGTAATATATTTGATCTTATAAGAGATGTTTCAGTGATGTTCATGTACATAACAAAATATTTGTATATAAATATAAACTTGCAAGTGTTACTATGAAATCCATTACACATATTGAAAAATATAATGATATCTAAACAGATCTAAAGTATTTTCTAAGTATGTCTTAGAAAACAGATACTTGGAAAAACATATCTTAAAAGTTAACTTAAAATTAAAAAATGATGTCGCATTCCAGATACCTTTATCTTCAGGTCTTCACTCACTTTTAGAAGGTGTGATGATTTTTTAGAATCTGTAATATAGTCATGCCTAGGCACACTTGAGAATCTGCTCTTTACTTGGGATTGGATTCTTATCCTGTGAATTAGCTAAGCTGCTGAAGATGCAGTTCTTTCGTACCTCATTAATTTTAACTAGATTTTATTCAATTGTAGAAGATAGTCATAGTACAGAGGTTACAAATAACACTGGTGACCAAGTTATACTGTAGACAGTCAAGCCTCCTATTCCCAGGATTTTACCAATCATGTCAGTCAAAGTCAATTACCTGTCAGTTTAAAGAACTACTTGCAAAGACTTCTGTGTTGCAATTGAATACACATTCTTATGATCAATGTAGAAAAAAATTTATTCCCATCATATATAGATTTTTTAAAGTCTTCCACTGTATTTTTTTCTCAGACAACTTTCCTAGTGTACGCCTGGAGTTGATGCAAAAATGCATGATATTTTTTAAGTCCTCAATTTTATTTATTTACCTTAAAAGTACAATTCTGGGTGTAAAATGAGTTATGAGTTGAACCAGACAGAGGTATTTTATGCCTTTTCCAGTGCTTTAGCCTATGCTATCTTCTAGAAAGGGAGAGTCGATAGGCAATTTAATTCTAATTTATCTCTCTGCCTCTAGCTTCGCTCTGATATATTTTCCAGTATTTTACATTAATTCAAATGTGTTTCTTCTAAGATAATAAATTTGAAAAAAATATAGGTAGTACCATGTCATGTCACAATTAAAATAATTTCTTGTCAACCATGAATAAGCTTACCATGAAGCCATTACAGAACTTCTGACAGTGTCCATAATTAAGTCTATGGGCAGATATAAATCTTTTGCTCCTATACTTACTCAGAATTTAAGATGCTGATTTTAAAAATAAACAACTTCTAAAATTTTTTATTCCTGAATATTTTTCTTTCAATAGCCTAGACCAATGAGTACTAACTTTAGGCTTTCTAAATTACAGTATAGGGCTAAGATACATTTTCTATACATCTTTTCACGCTTGTTTGCTTAACAGCAAGTTAAATTACTGCTAAACTTTGAGGTGGTGTTTTATATGTTTTCTACTGTGTTTTCAGCACAAAGAGTAATGCAGTGAGCATAGAATATATTTTATATTTAATACATTTTTGATGGACGGCATATAATCAGGAATAAATACCAACAAATTGTAAAACTTTAATTTCAAATTCAGAAGAGTGTAATCAAAATATGCACAATTCTCAATTTGATATAAATAAATATAGATTTGCCTTATTCAAATCCAGACTTATTCATGGGTACTCAACTGACAGACATTCCTAAAGATTTCTTTTAAAGTTTATTTTTGTTAAGGGATAAATAATTTTTAATAGAAATGCAAAAATAATTATGCTGGTTGGTTTCCCAGGCTATAGTTTAGGTCGGAAAAGTTCATAGGTTTTTGTGACCAGGGATAACATTCTGTCATTTGCTCATGGTGGTTTCTGTGGGTATTCAGATTTTGAAAATACACAGCTCCATTTTTTTTCTCTCCTCTGCCCAAAATTCTGTGCACCACGGCTTCAATCCCACAGTAATCCTATGAAATAGCAAGTACACACACACACTTGCTTTCCTAGGATACTGTAGCTAGGATTGGACTTAGGACATTCCTTTACTCAATGTATTAATCTGGGTTCTTCAAAGAAACAGAACCAACAGTGTGTGTGTGGAGAGAGAAAAAGATTGATTATAGAAAACTGGCTCAGATGATTCTGAAGGCTTAGTGAGTCTAAGATCTTCAGGGTAGGCTGGCAGGCTGGAAATGTGGACAAAGTTCAGTGCTCAGGTGTAAGGGCAATCTGCTGGTGGAATTCTTCTTGCTCGGGAAGGTCAGTATTTTTCTAAGGCCTTCAACTGTTTGGATGAGGCTCACCTCATGGAGGGTAATCTGCTTCACTCAAAGTCCACCGATTTAAATCTTAATCTCAACCAAAGAAAACACCCTGATAGAAACATCCAGAATAACGTTTGACCATGGGCACCATGGCCCTGTGAAGTTGATTCATAAAATTAATCATCACACTTACCACTATTTAAAGCTGGAATTTGGTAATGCTTATACCTATGATGTGGAGCATACCTACAGACAGCGACCAAGAGATCTATTAGTTGATCTTGATTAACCAAGTTAGAAGTAGATAATTTTAAAAACCCATTTTAATGCTAACACTGTGAGAACCCGAATTTCTTCTTTTGAATAAATTTTACCATGAGAGAAATGAGAGCCTGCATAACGAAGGACTGAAAATGCATTTAAAGAGTAGGACAACAACTTTGCTGTAAAATGTTGCTGCAATAATTGTTAACAAGGCTTACCTTAAAAGGACATAAAAATTTTGTGTGTTTGTGTCCGTGTATAGGTAACTTACAGTAATATGATATTTATAAGTTATAAATACCTTAACCATTACTATAACAAATTGTTCTCCATTAACTGATAATAATCTTAACAAATGGTAGAAAGTTCATCAATTGTTCCATTTTAGTGATAGCATTATTATTTTGAAAAACAAAATAATGGTGTTACAAGGGATAAAGAATACTAAATATAAGGTATTCACATAGGATACTAAAATTCTATTTTCTCTGGAGTACTATCCTCCAATTCAAGTTTTGATTTTATTATCTAATGTTATAATCTGACTATACATACACATAGTTTTCCTCTGCAATAATGACATTCCCAAGATATCATTTGACTTCAAAAATGAGATCTGAACATTAATATATAGATACAATATCAGTGAAGGCATTGAGTTTTATGGTTAAATATGAATTAACTCTACTATACAATTTTTAAATGTATTTAAGTTGAATATAGATAAGATTAATCTAGGCAAAATTGAGAACTAATAAAATATTTTAATAGTTGTTTTAATCACTCTTTTGTATTTCTTTCCCATCTTCACTACTAGTTTTGGAGACCTACAAAAAATCATTTTCGGAGTAAAGCTTCTTTGGAGGATAAGATTCCTAAGCAAAATCATGAACCCTTGAATTGGAAGTTAGCCAGGTGCAGATGGAGAGAAGGCATTGAAGCCTAAGGAGCAGCATGTGCAAAGGCACAGAGGTGTGAGAAAGCATGACCTCACCAGGAAAGTGCCATTAGTCATGTTGTCACTGCTTGAAAGTGAAGAAATTGGCTGTATTTTCATGGGAGAGTTAATGATTATATAAAATTATCGAAGAAGGCAACCACAGAAGTACGTCCTGAGGGTTAACGTTCTACCGGTACTAGTTCTTCTGCTGCAGTTATTGTTATTTTGTTTAGGGATACATAATTTTAAAGCAGTGTATGTATGTGTGTGTGTGTGTGCATGTATATGTACATATATATGTACATGTACATATATATAAACACATACATATGTATATATACACACACAGATATATATATCTATAGATATATATATATATATCTCCACAAGTCTGTGGTGGATGTGTTTCTAAACTCATATTTCAAGCCAGCCAAAAAATAATGATTTTCTCTGTTTTCTTTGAAACAAAACAAATAGTAAGCTATTCATCTGACAATTCTACAAGTCCTGTATCCTACCTCCAGTCTAGTTGTCAAAAGTTCTGGAAATCTAATCCTTTATTCATTTATTGACTAAATAAACATTTATCTAATGTCTACTAGAAGCAATGGTGGAGAGTATTTTCCTATTGTGCATGTTAAGTCAAGGCCCTAACCTAGAGGGTGACTTGAGGGCTTTGAAGCATTTGGGATTGAATTTACCAATAGCTTATAGAAACAATAGTGATAAACAAGATTTGAACATGATATGAACAAGTCTTTAGGCATTCCAATGTTTACTTGCAAAGAGAAAAACTGATAAATAATAATAGCTAACATTTTCACAGCATTACTGTGAAATGTGCTAAGCACTAGTCTTAGTAACTTTACATGTACTAATTTGTTTAACCTTCACAGTAATTTTCTGAGAGAGCTATTGTTATTATGTCCAATTTTTAGTTCAAGCAGATAAAGTACAGATTAGTAATATAAGTATTCTTTAATATTGCTGACTAAAGGACAAGTTTAGTATTCAATCCAATCTGGCAGTATGATTCAAGAGTATGTATTTTTTTTTTACTACTGTCCTATGCTATTGGAAGGAGAGAGTGCTTAAGATTCACAGCCTGCTAGTGATAAGAGAAAAATAGTCACTGAAACTAATGTCTGGTCTTGTACTCTCAGCTCGACTATGTTGTTCATCTGTTAAACATAGCATTTCACAAAATATTAACATCAGATAATATCACTATGTAACCAAGATGAATTCAAACAAAACAAGGCCACTCCCTAATCCTGTCCAAACAGATAAAACATCAGCAATATCTAAGCAACAAAAATAACCCAATTTCATCAACCATGGCTAATTGGAGCGACTGTTGCATCTTTACTAAATATGGCACTGCCTTTGTCCAACCTCCTCCTAGATAAGGTTGATAAAGAATCAAATACCCTTGCTTCTTGAAAGCATCTAATTACAGCAAAGTGTAACTTCTTTAATTCATTGTAACATGATCTAAATAAGCCCAAGTCCCATAATCCATCTCTTTCAACAGTCTCTTTTTGAGGCATCCAGTGGCATGTCTTCTCCCTTTTGCCACAAACAATTAACCTAACTCATTCAACCACACATGTATTCCTGATGGTCTCTGTCTGGAGTAACTAAATTGTCATCCTAGCATTGGAAATGGAGTTCATTGTGACACTAAGTAGTGAAGTGGAATGAAGTGACTAGACACATACACACACAAAAAAAGATAAAAAATAAATAAATAAAGAAGGACAAATGTAAAGATGAGAGAGGGATAAGAAGAAAGAGAGAGAGAGAGAATAATTCCTCAGGCTGCATTTAGTGCTAGGGGATGGAGGACAATTATTTTGTTAATTATAACACACCTTTTAACCATTGCTTCTCAAACCTTAGTATCCATAACTACATGTTATATGACCTCACTCTAAGGCAGGTGCTTTTTCAGTGACATAATTTAACATTTCTCCCTCATTGGAGAGACAATGATACTCTTCCAATAGAGAAATATATCATATTTCTGGGTAAGAAGTCTTTTCTGGAGTCAACAGAGTGCCACACAAACACGATCAACTCCACAAATACATGAAATAAGCCTTAATCAGTAAAATTCAGATACTAAATAAAACCCATTCCGAAAATATATATCTGTTACATATTGTATGGAAAAAATCAGAATTGGCTTAAATAATACAAAAGTTTAGAACCTCCCTTTCAAGTTGTATATGCCTATTTCTCAGTAAAATTATGTTGAAATATTTCAGTTATAGTTCAAGGTTAAAGCATAAAAAGCTAATCATTATTAATATATGCATAGAACATAATTATACTATTACTTTCACATTAATAATTATGTCATATTGTAAGGCTGGAAAGGATATGTCCAAAAGTTCACAGTTGCCCATTTTTCTCCTTAGGAAAACACTGTTAATAAATACACAGCTCTTGCTCAAGAGAAAGGACTCTAAGGTCCTTTGCTAACCTAGCTTTCTCCAGTGATGAGATCACCAGGTCAGTTCATTGTCATCTCAAATAAAAGTCAAACTGAAACATCTGATGTAATTAGATCCACTGTAATTTTCATCAAGAATCGTTTTTAGTAAATCTTATTTTAAGAGGTGAAATGTACAGTGTATTGCCCTTTGCTCCTCCAGCTCAATACATAGGAGAAAGCAAATTGAACTGATCTGAAAATTTATGAATAACTTACTGATGTTACCCGACTCAACATAAAACACTCCAATTATATTTTAGCCTTTGAATGTGCAGTCTATAAGAAACAGCCCACCTGAGGTGATAAACAAAACACACTGGGCACCAGCTCCTCCTTCGTCCATAATATTTGAGAGAAACAAATTCCACACAAAGCAAATCAGACCCTTCTCTACTGATTTCATGTAGAGATTTAATGGCAAAATGAGAAATACATCTTTGTTCTTCTAACACTCGATTCAATGACTCTTCTGTCACGTGTGTGTGTGTGTGTACACACGCATATAGGGATACATGCATATATTTTGGTTGGACTTTTAAACAAAGTAATTTAATATGACTAAGTTATATACAATTATATGCTTTCTATGGAATATAATGCATACTAAAACATAGATTTGCAAATAAGTCATCAATTACATTCATTTAATAATTAAGAAGTCTCTCATGTAGACCTAGAAACATAGATTCAATTATAACGCCATCTATAATGACAGAAAACATCAAGTATTATCTGGACTTTAGCCTTTGGGCAACGATGTACTATGGATAAATGAAAAAGTGGGGTTGCACAGAAGTGGGCATTTAATTGGGAAAAGAAGAACAGTAAGATTTGACATACATTTTTATTTTACCTAACGTACATCTTTCTCTTGCTTTATGATTAGTGTGATACCAAAAAATGCATTATCAATGACATTTAAATACAGGTTGGGTTTCTTTGCATTTCAGCAAAGAGGGTATAAAACTTAAATTCAATATCAAGCTGAATTTTATAGAAAACTATGGAGAAGTCAGTTGACAGTCTATTTATTTTAAAAGTACATACATTATTTTTCTCTGATGTAAGAATTTTTTCTCACATCTGCTTTTTCTCATTAATATTATTGACAAATTTAATTGTATACGTTTATGAGACGCAACATGATATTTTCATATATGTATACTATATTGCATGATTAAATCAAGCTAATCATTATATTCATCACCTCACTTACCTTTCATTTTTTATGGTGAGACATTTGAAATGCACTCTCTTAGTTATTTTGTACATTAACTATAGTCACCCTGCTGTGCCATATATCTCAAAAACCATTTCTCCTATCTGAAACTGTGTACCCATTGATCATCAACTCCCCATTCCCTCCCAAATCTAGCTTTAAGTGTTTTATATGAACTTAACGAACTGTGTACTTCACAATGTTAAAAGATTTTATATGTTCTTTACATATATTTATCCTACAAAAAATAAACAGAATCTTGGCCGGGCGCGGTGGCTCACGTTTGTAATCCCAGCACTTTGGGAGGCCGAGGCGGGCGGATCCCAAGGTCAGGAGATCGAGACCACGGTGAAACCCTGTCTCTACTAAAAATACAAAAAACTAGCTGGGCGTGGTGGCGGGCGCCTGTACTCCCAGCTACTCGGAGAGGCTGAGTCAGGAGAATGGCGTGAACCCGGGAGGCGGAGCTTGCAGTGAGCCGAGATTGCGCCACTGCACTCCAGCCTGGGCGACAGAGCGAGACTCCGTCTCAAATAAATAAATAAATAAATAAATAAACAGAATCTTTTCAATTATGTAGGTTGAAGTCTTCGACCAGTTTGGAAATGCTCAGCAAATATCATTTCAAATATTTCTTTTGATCTATTATTTCTTTTCTGTCACCTGTGACTACATTATCTGAGATTACAAATTCATATTTTTATTTTTTCTTATGTATTTTATGTTCTTGTTTAGTTTCTTCTATTCTTTTCTGTGTACGCACTTAAGTTTTTATATTCTCTGAAAACCTTTTCTTCAAAGTCACTAGTCACGTCTGTTATTCTTCTGAATTTATTAAAAATAATGAGTTCTTAATTTTGCATATCAAGTTTTATAATACATAATTTCCATTTGAGTTTTAATAGATTCAGTTATCTCATCAGTCTCCACATATTGTCGTCTATTTTCCCACCTTTTGATTGCTTTCTAATACAAGTTTGTTACAGTATGTTACAGTCTCTTTCATGTAACTCCAATAGCTGAATCAACTGTAGTTTTTTTTTCTCTCTCTCTATTATTCTCTCTTTGTCTCTTATATTTAGGCCATGTAGATTTATTTCCTTGGTACACCTAATGTATGTTTCTAATGTTTAATACTGAAAATTATGTCTTAAGATCTTGTAGGTTCCCGATGCTATCATCCTTCTCCAGTGAGGGCTGATCCATCTCTGTGCTAGGCAGAGATTGTAATGGCTGCTCACCTTGATCGGGAACTGAGCTTACTCAAGAGTGAAGTGTAGCTCTGGTGAATTTCAGTGTACCTCTGGTGACTGCATGACCATCCATGGCTTTCAGATGAGAATCTGTTGTACCCCACAGCCTATCCTGCTAATATTTGTCTTAAGAGGTAACTCTGATTTTCAGATAATTTCCATCTTTGAAAAAAAACAAACAAACTAGAATACAGAGGAACTACATGTTCTATGACAGAATTGAAGTAAATACATAACAAGAGTAAACTATTTTTGATAAAGAGGAAATAAAGGGCTGTGCAGGGAAGCATAGATAATTTATTTTCTGAAAACCTGAACTAAAAAACAGTTCTTTATTATTATTATACTGTAAGTTCTGGGATACATGTGCAGAATGTGCAGGTTACATAGACATGCATTTGCCATGGTGGTTTGCTGCACCCATCAACTTGTCATCTACATTAGGTATATCACCTAATGCTATCCCTCCTTTTGCCTCCCATGCCCCCAATAGGCCCCAATGTGTGATGTTCCCCTCCATGTGTCCATATGTTCTCATTGTTCAACTCCAACTTATGAGTGAGAACATGAGGTGTTTGGTTTTCTGTCCCTAGGTTAGTTTGCTGAGAATGATGGCTTGCAGCTTCATCCATGTTCCTGCAAAGGAGATGAACTCATTCTTTTGTATGGCTGCATAGTATTCCATGGTGTATATGTGCCACATTTTCTTTATCCAGTCTATCATTGATGGGCATTTGGGTTGGTTCCAAGTTTTTGCTACTGTAAACAGTGCTGCAATAAACATACCTGTGTATGTGTCTTTATAGTAGAATGATTTATAATCCTTTGGGTGTATACCCAGTAATGGGGTTACTGGGTCAAATCATATTTCTGGTTCTAGATCCTTGAGGAATTGCCACACTATCTTCCACAATGGTTGAACTAATTTACACTCCTACCAACAGTGTAAAAGTGTTCCTATTTCTCCACATCCTGTCCAGCATCTGTTGATTCCTGACTTTTTAATTATCACCCTTCTAACTGGTGTGAGATGGTATCTTATTGTGGTTTTGATTTGCATTTCTCTAATGACCAGTGATGATGAGCTTTTTTTCATATTTTTTGCCGCATAAATGTCTTCTTTTGAGAAGTGTCTGTTCACATCCTTTGCCCAGTTTTTGATGGGGTTGTTAGTTTTTTTCTTGTAAATTTGTTTAAGTTCCTTGTAGATTCTGGATATTACCCCTTGGTCAGATGGGTAGATTGCAAAAATTTTCTCCCATTCTGTAGGTTGCCTGTTCACTCTGATGATAGTTTCTTTTGCTGGGCAGAAGCTTTTTAGTTTAATTAGATCCCATTTGTCAATTTTGACTTCTGTTGCAATTGCTTTTGGTGTTTTACTCATGAAGTCTTTGCCCATGCCTATGTCCTGAATAGTATTGCCTAGGTTATCTTCTAGGGTTTGTATGGTTTTAGGTCTTACATTTAAGTCTTTATTCTGTCTTGAGTTAATTTTTGTGTAAGGTGTAAGGAAGGGGTCCAGTTTCAGTTTTCTGAATATGGCTAGCCAGTTTTCCCAACAACATTTTATAAATATTGAATCCTTTCTCCATTGCTTGTTTTTGTCAGGTTTGTCAAAGATCAGATGTTTGTAGATGGGTGGTGTTATTTCTGAGGGCTCTGTTCTGTTCCATTGATCTATATCTCTGTTTTGGTATCAGCACGCTGCTGTTTTAGTTACTGTAGCATTGTAGTATAGTTAGAAGTCAGGTAGTTTGCTGCCTACAGCTTTGTTCTTTTTACTTAGAATTATCTTGGCTATACAGGCTCTTTTTTGGTTCCATATGAAATTTAAAATAGTTTTTTTTTCGACTTCTGTGAAGAAAATCAATGATTGCTTGATGGGAACAGCATTGAATCTATAAATTCCTTTGGCCATTATGGCCATTTTCATGATACTAATTCACACTATCCATGAACATGGAATGTTTTTCCATTTGTTTGGTCCTCTCTTATATCTTTGAGAAGTGGTTTGTAGTTCTCCTTGAAGAGGTCCTTTACATCCCTTGAAAGTTGTATTTCTAGGTATTTTATTCTCTTTGTAGCAATTATGAATGAAAGTTCACTCATGATTTGGCTCTATGTTTGTCTATAATTGGTGTATAGGAATGCTTGTGATTTTTACACATTGATTTTGTATGCTGAGACTTTGCTGAAGTTGCTTATCAGCTTAAGGAGTTTTTGGGCTGAGTCAATGGGGTTGTCTAAATATACCATAATGTCATCTGCAAACAGAGACAATTTGACTTCCTCTCTTCCTATTTGAATACCCTTTATTTCTTTCTCTTGCCTGATTGTCCTAAACAGAACTTCCAATATTATGTTGAAGAGGGGTGGTGAGAGTGTATCCTTGTCTTGTGCTGGTTTTCAAAGGAATGCTTCCAGCTTTTGCCCATTCAGTATGATATTGGCTATGGGTTTGTCATAAATAGCTCTCAATATTTTGAGATCTGTTCAATCAATACCTAGTTTATTGTTTTTAACATGAAGGGGTGTTGAATTTTATCAAAGGCCTTTTCTGCATCTATCGAGATAATCATGTGGTTTTTGTCATTGGCTCTGTTTGTGTGATGAAATATGTTTATTGATTTGCATATGTTGAACCAGCCTTGCATCCTAGAGATGAAGCCAACTTGATCGTGGTGGATAAGGTTTTTGATGTGCTGCTGGATTTGGTTTGCCAGCATTTTATTGAGGATTTTTGCATCATTGTTCATCAGGGATATTGAGCTGAAAGTTTCTTGTTTTCTTGTGTCTCTGCCAGGTTTTGGTATCAGGATGATGCTGGCCTCATAAAATGAGTTAGGGAGGAGTCCCTCTTTCTCTATTGTTTGGAATAGTTTCAGAAGGAATGGTACCAGCTCCTGTTTGTACTTTTGGTGGAATTCAGCTGTCAATCCATCTGTTCCTGAGCTTTTTTTGATTGATATGCTATTAATTACTGCCTCAATTTCAGAACTTGTTGTCTATTCAGGGATTTGACTTCTTCCTGCTTTAGTCTTGGGAGGGTGTATGTGTCCAGGAATTTATCAATTTCTTCTAGATATTCTAGTTTATTAGTGTAGAGGTGTTTATAGTATTCTCTGATGTTAGTTTGTATTTCTGTGGGATCAGTGGTGATAATCCTGCTTTCTCATGCAGGCATTTAGTGCTATAAATTTCCCTCTAAACACTGCTTTAGCTGTGCCCAGAGATTCTGGTACGTTTTGTCTTTGTTCTCATTGGTTTCAAAGAACTTATTTCTGCCTTAATTTTGTTATTTACCCAGTAGTCATTCAGGAGCAGGTTGTTCAGTTTCCATGCAGTTGTGCAGTTTTGAGTGGGTTTCTTAATCCTGAGTTCTAATTTGATTGCTCTGTGGTCTGAGAGACTGTTATACTTTCCATTCTTTTGCATTTGCTGGAGTGTTTTACTTCCAATTATGCAGTCAATTTTAGAATAAGTGCTATGTGGTGCTGAGAAGAATGTACATTCTGTTGATTTGGGGTAGAGAGTTCTGTAGATATCTATTAGGTCTGCTTGGTCCAGAGCTGAGTTCAAGTCCTGAATATCCTTGTTAATTTTCTGTCTCATTGATCTGTCTAATATTGACAGTGGGGTGTTAAAGTCTCCCATTATTATAGTGTGGGAGTCTAAGTCTCTTTGAAGGTCTCTAAGAACTTGCTTTATGAATCTGTTTGTTTTTTTTTTTTTTTTTTTTTTTTGAGACGGAGTCTCACTCTATCGCCCAGGCTGGAGTGCAGTGGCGCAATCTCGGCTCACTGCAAGCTCTGCCTCCCGGGTTCATGCCATTCTCCTGCCTCAGCCTCTCCGAGTAGCTGGGACTACAGGCGCCCGCCACCACGCCTGGCTAATTTTTTGTATTTTTAGTAGAGACGGGGTTTCACCGTGGTCTCGATCTCCCGACCTCGTGATCCGCCCGCCTCGGCCTCCCAAAGTGCTGGGATTACAAGCGTGAGCCACCGCGCCCGGCCTGCTTTATGAATCTGAGTGCCCCTGTATTGGGTGCATATATATTTAGGATAGTTAGCTTTTCTTGTTGCATTGATCCCTTTACCATTATAAAATGCCCTTCTTTGTCTTTTTTGATCTTTGTTGGCTTAAAGTCTATTTTTTCAGAGACTAGAATTGCAACCCCTGCTTTTTTTTTTTTTTTTTTTTTTTTTTTTTGCTTTCCATTTGCTTGGTAAATATTCCTCCATCCTTATTATTTTGAGCCTATATGTGTCTTAGCATGTGAGATGGGTCTCCTGAATACAGCACACTGCTGGGTCTTGACTCTATCCAATTTGCCAGTCTGTGTCTTTTAATTGGGGCATTTAGCCCATTTACATTTAAGGTTAATATTGTTATGTGTGAATTCTTAGGTCAAATAAAAATCAATATGTAATGTTCCAAGGCTGGTGGATTACAGCTAAATATATTTTTAGAGGGACATTTATAACTTAAAACATAGATTAGAAAAGAAGAAATCATGAATAATGCATGTCAATAATCAAAAACATAGTCATTTATTTGGAATCATCATTAATCAGGCAATTATACACATAAAAATAAGTGTATAATCAAGTAATTATACAGACAATAAATAAGAGTATGCTGTTGCTAATATTTGGAGTAAAAGAGGAGACATAATTATAGAACCAACATATAATAAACAAGGAGAATATGTTATGAATGACTGTATATAATTTGGAATATTTTGAGGAAAAACATAAACTTTTTAAAAAACACAACTTACCAAAATTAATACCAGAAAAAGTAGTTGCAAGCCTTCCATATGTATTTAAGAAAATTAACCTATAGATATGTTATTCCCACAAACAAAAATTCAGGTTAACTTGCTTCTCTAATAAATTATTTCTAATTGTGAAAGAAAGAACAACAATTTTACATGAACTTTTACAGAAAAGGAAGGAATAGTTCTCAAGTCAAAGGCCAGCATAACTGGCAATACTATAACAAGGGAAAAAAATACACATGATCCTTCTCATGCAAAGAGTTGTACATTCTTAAAAAAAAAAAGTTGAAAATTAGGTCCAGTAATAATTTTAAAAAGAGGAAAGTGAAGTGTATTCTATGAATGCAAGTTAAATATAAAAAATAAATCACTTTAATCTACCACATAAAGAGAAATAAGGAAAAATGTATCATCATCACAATATATGAAGAATAAACTTTTAACAGTACTTCACATCATTGATAGTTAAAATAAATGTTTGACTTAAAAGGAATAGAAAGAAAATCCCTTACTCTGACATATAGTATCCTCAACAGGACTAAAACTAGTATGATTAACACTCAGTTAACACTTTTACATGAGTTTAGGAAGAATCAGTATGCACACAGTCACAAATATAATACATAAAATGGATGGTTCTCATTCACATAAAGTTGAGCAAAAGGACACAAAAGCAAAATTGTGTGTACTGTGTGACTTCGTTGATATAAATCTTAAAAATGGACAAAATGAATCTTTGATAGAGAAGTTATAAAAGTAGATACATTTGAGTGTTCAGTGACTGAATGGGTCCTGGGAGCTGGGAATCTTCTGGGATGCTGCAGTGTTCTATATTTTGATTAGCATGCTGGTTACATGGATGTGTTCCCTGTAAAAATCATGACTTGTAGACTTTTCTATATGTATGTTATTCTTCAATACAACATAAGTATTAAAGAAGAAGTATGTTTACTTCAAAAGAATAATTGTTACAGATGAAATCAAAATGTTGTTCCCCCTGTGTACACTCTGAATTTTTCAGCAGGTAACAGCTTGCTTACAAAAGAGATGATGAATCTTTTTGAAGAAGTCAAGTTGTAGAAGTTTAAGTCTGTGACCTATGTCTTACTATCAGTAGGGAATATAATATTGAGTGCTAATTGAGTACTTAAAATGTCTATTTCAAGAAAGTGAAAATTGTTGCTTATAGAGAATTAACCACAAAACAATATTGAGATATATGACAATGATATGCTAATTAGTATATTATTTTCCTTTTCTTCTTTGTTGTTATTGATAAATGGCTCAAGATTTTTCTTAGATCTTCAACTTGTTTCCAATTTTCATAGATATAGCCATATGTCTATCAAAATTCAGTAGGGCTAAGTGCCTTGTTCTTAAAGCTTATTCTGTGGGCCCTTTGAAAAATAAAATTTACAATGTGGTCTTTCAAATTTTTCCGTTAATGAAACCGCTGGACAATATCTAGGATATACGCAATATGTATTAAATGCTTGTTATCATAAATTATATTTTGGGAAATGTGCAAGTATGAGTTTGCGTGTATAAGTATGTATATGTTGGAAAGAGAAGAGAGTTAGAATAAGAAAGTAATGAAGCAAAAGGGTGACAGAATAAGTGACTGAGTAGAAGAATATAGTACTCTATTTAAAAATTTCAGTTTCTTCCATATGGGGGTAATTGATTTCCTCCCGTTAGTTTTACTGTAGGCCCAGTTAACAGAAATGAAATTCCAACTGTTTTGGAATAAACTTAGCCAATAATTTTTTTTAATGTATGAGAAAGACATATTAAAAGTATTATATTAGTAATAATTATTCTTTCTTAAATATAAGAAAATGTCATTCATTTGGTATTTTAAAGTTTTTGATCCACTTAGATTTATAGGACTATAATTTATATAATTATTAAATATTTATATAGTTACATGGTTATTAAAATAAATTCCCTTGGCATACAAGTGTTATGAAATGTCAACCAATGTCCTCTGCCATTAATAATGGATATCAATGGTGGTGCGTGCCTGTAGACCCAGCTACTCAGGAGGCTGAGGCAGGAGAACCACTTGAACTCGGGAGGCGGAGGTTGCAGTGAGCCAAGATCGTGCTACTGCACTCCATCCTGGGGACACAGCGAGACTCCATCTCAAAAAAAAAAAAAAAGGATATCAATAAACTTTTCTGAGTTACAAAAAATAAGTAGATAGACTTTTCTGAATTTTAATTTTTTCTGAAATACATTACTTATCAAAATTTTATTTCCTAAGGTATGCTAGAATATTTTAGTAGAGACGGGGTTTCACCATGTTGCCCAGGCTGGTCTCAAACTCCTGAGCTCGAGAGATCCACCTGCCTCGGCCTTTCAAAGCGATGGGATTACAGGCATGAGCTACTGCGCCCGGCCAGCATTCGTTGTTTCTCATTTTAACTCATTTATTTGAACATTTCAGTTTCTGTGTTTAAAACGTTATTAAATTATTTTTATGATTTCTCCATATATTATTCTAAATACCTTGACCTTTCCACCACTGTCAGATACATTGTAATATGAAATTGAGAAATAAAGCATTTTTAATTCATATAAAATAGATTAACATTGATTTCTTAAATTTAATTGAATAAAATTTTCTTTTTTGAACTATGATAATTTTTAAATAAATTTTTAAATAGTATTTCTCAACGTGCACCTTTTAAAACATAGAATGAGTGTTAGTACTGAAGTAATAATCATTTTTATTTAAGGGAAAGTCAAAGTTTAAAGGTTATCTATATTTTAAAAAGGACAGGTGAAGAAAAGGAGGCAACTAAATTGGAGAAGGTTAGAGTTAATTCTCCCTTTTATAGCACAATTTTCTATACACGATTATTTACTTACTCTTCTATCAGTTTGAATTCTCCAGATACGTTTCAAAAATTTCATATTATTTCCCACTAAAATTCAGGGAAAAATGTTGTCATTTTTTGAAGCCCAGATGGTGTACTAAATGATCTGTAAATTATTAACTTTTGTTCAGTAGAGTATCATATTGCATATCATAAACATAACAATCTGGGTAATAGGGATAAACTGGTTTTTTCAATAGTTTTTATGAACATATCAAAGTTTCATAATAATTAAATAGCAAAAACTCTTTCCATAACACAGACATAAAAAACTAATTAGTGCATGAAGTATATGGAGGTGAAGCCATATTTGTGAGAGTTTTAAGAACTTACTGTTAACAATTTTATTTCTCTCATTCCTCTTATACTACAACAGTTACGTCCCTTGGATTTTTCTTTTCCATGTCTAATATGCTGATGATGATATGAAAAAAAAAGTCCTGATTTTATTATTTTAACTCTTAGCCTCTCTTTGTAAGGTCTTCACCTCTGGTAAACAGCCAATACTTGTTAGCAACAGTTAAATCAGTTTATCATCATCTACCCCACATGCCTATTATGTTTTCATTTCAGAAGAATTGCATATGAGATAATCCTGAGTATACTTCTTTATATCTTATTCCTTTGCACATAGTATCACAAGTGAGGGGGAGAATAAGATCTATTTATTTTAGGCTGCTAAAATGCTCTGCATTAAATCACAGTTTTTTTCAAATTAAAATTATAAAGATAGTTCTTACATTTGGAAAACACATTGCAAGTTTAGATGTTTATTGATTACATAAGGCTGACTTAGCTCTCATCCATTGAGTTCTTAGCACGGGCCAGACACCGTGCTCTATATTTTGCTATGTATTAAATATAGTGCCTTTGATGAGGCAAGTATGATTATCCTCATTTTACACACAGTATACTAGGCTCCTGAATGCTATTTTAAGTTATCAAAGTAATGCGACTCAGAGCCACCATTTAAACTCAAGGGCTTTAAAAGATATGCTGTATTGAGGCCTGAGCTTGTGCAGATTCAGGTTAACCTGAATTTTGTCTACACAGTTAAATGCAAGTAATACAGATATGTGTCATATACCTTGATCTCTCAACTCTCAGAACAAATCAACAAGGTATTTTTACGATGATATTATATTCTGTATAGTTTCTTAAAGAACTACAAATTTCAGTTGACGTGCCTACCATACTACCTTTTACACATCTTTTATGATAATAAAGATAGAAACAACTCAATTTATATATCGTGCCACAAAATTCATACAATTTGTAAAACTATTCTTACATATCTATCACAATAAAATGAAACTTAATGGAGTGTTATATGATGATGGCAGTGTAACCCGTTCAAAGCGTCTGGTTCAAGTCACCAATTCCAGTATGTTAATAAGATATGCAGAGAGTCAACTAGAATGCTGTTATTTGTCTTTCTTTACTCTATACAAAACAAGAGCTTGGCACCCAGCATGGGTCATTTCCAGGACAAGTATCATAACATGACTTAGAGCACACGTGTCTCACACAGATCCCTGGTCCGAGAAAGGACGATAAGTAGAAACATGAAGGGTATGACAATTCTCCCTGAGCCTCAAAAATCAGAATGAATGGTCTCAGCCCATCCCAAACCAAGATGAGGAGAAATTCAGGAGACTGGCGAGTAAAGAGACCTTCTCCAGGTACTGTCATAAAGAACTGAAAAACTTCGTGCTGCAATACTTTACAAATACATCTTAGACTGTGTCTGGACTTTTTTCTGAGGACCCCTAGAAGGCAGTCCTGAACTCCTGTGAGTTTACATTCACAAGAATAGACTTCTGATCTTCAGAGTTCAGAGAATTTAAACATTTAAAAAATTCTTATTAAAAATACATACAATAAAGGATAAAATATGATAAATATTTTAAATAAATAATTGAATTTGGTTTTAAAAAACTGTAATTATCAAGAGCTGGAAGGTACGGTAGCAAAAATGGAAATAAAAGCCACTGCTGTAAAATAAGCAGGATCGGCCATGATTTAATCTAGGGGATCTAAAGTTGTAAGTATGAATAATAAAGGAGTAATATAACATTACTCACAAGCAATATGTTAAAATATCAATTGTCATATTGTATACACATCATTTATAAGGGGTAGATTCAAAATATAAAGCCATGGAATTTTAAAAGCATTAAAAAAACTGAGGCAAACATTAAAAAAAAGCTAATAATATAATAACAGAGATACATATTCACACACACACAAGACGTGTGTATGTGTATATATACATATATATTCATTAGGCATATATGTATCAATGTGTGTGTATATACATAAATTAGCCTGGAAACGAGAGCTGGCAGTGAAGTGGAACAGAAGGCATTCTCATACATTGCTGGTTGGTGTGCAGTTTGATAGCACTACTTTAGAGAGAAATTTGCCTGGCGATATCTAGTAAAGATTTTATGTACGAATTCTGTAATCCAACAACTGCCCTTCTAGATATAATGCACTGGAGAAACTCTCGTATAGAAAATGTTCTTTACAAAACTGTATTATCAAAACATTTGAAGCAGTCTACATTTGTAGGATACTGTGGTGATGACTGGTGAAAGCGTTAAAATTGCTGAAAGTAGAATTATATGCATCAACGTGTACACATCTCAACTTCCAAAAATAAAGTTGACAATGATATGTGTGCATTATAATACACACACTAATGCAAGAACACATCAGCACACATGTATATGATGAAAAAAATAGGCAAAATTAGACCACATACTGTTTGTGGGTAACTAGTTATTTAATAAAATGATCTAGTGATGTATGCAAATGATAAACAACAAATTTTGGAGTGCTGTTACCTGTGCTTTAGGTCAAGAGGTGACGGGGTTGAGACTAGGAACTGTAGGGAAAATGGCTATGTTTCAGTGAGGAGTAGGCTGAGTCAGACCTCCGGTACACCATGATACAGCAGGTTTGGAGTGCAGGCGCACAACCCCATGCGTTACGTAGCCATTTAATGTAACCTGTTTGTGTGAGCTCATACCTGGCTTTGGGCCATTATTGTCTGTGAGTACTATAACTGCACTGCTGACTCTGTAGAAGGGGGATAGAAGAAGAGAGCCATGTCCCACCTGCCTACAGTCCCTCAAGTGATCTTTCAGCTACCTGCCACCTGTCCACCAAATCCCCTGGGACCCCAGCTTGGTTTGGAACCTGACAGGAACAAATATACATGCTACATTAATTTTACCCAATATGTTTATTTCTTTAAAAAAAAATCAAGATCAGAAACTAACATGCCCCACCCCCCCCCCCAAAAAAAAAGAAAACAACAGAAGAGAATCCTGCAATCAAAGACAAGAACCAGGATATAATTATCCTCCTCCAGGTGATAACTTGAATAAATAAATTAAAAACACTCATAAGTTTTAAGTACAGCTTGTTCATAAAGTTTCACTAGAATGTTTTTTTAAAAAGTGTCTCCATTCTGCAAGGAAAATAGTATCTAACAAGACTCAAAGTAGCAGACTAAAAAAACAAGTGGTAAAAATATTTAAATTAACAGAAAAAGAGAAAAAATATAAGAACCATGAGGCTTGAAAAAGTAGGTGATAAACTCAATGACTTAGCATGCACATGAAAACAATTATATCAGGAGACAAGAAAACAGATAAAAGGAGAGAGATATGTTAAGGAAATAACAGATGAAATTCCTCAGAGCTCATGAAATACCTAAGTCGGTGTGTTGAAGTGGTCATCTAATTCCAGGCAGGACTAATGAGAGAAAATACAAATCTTGGCAGATCCTAGAAAAATTCCTGACATAAAAAAATAATTCAAGTAAAAATTTCCTGTTCTTAATGGCACATCAGATGCAAGTGAACTCGCATACATTTCTAGTGGATAGGTGAATTACTGTTGAATTTCTGGAAAGCAATCTGTCAACGTCGCTTAAAATAAGACGTGCATCCCCATCCTTCTTCCCTGTAGTCCTACCCCTGGGAATCTATCACAAAGAACTTCAAAAAATACAAATGGCTGAGCATATAATTATGTTTATCACTTTATCACAGCACTGTATCTGTGGTATTCCAGTAAATCCATTGATAAAGAAATGATCAGAAAATAATGGTACATCAACATATTCGGATATTATGAAACTAACAGAAAAGTAGTATAAAATATACCAGTTGACTTCAAGGGTTATTCATGAGATATTAACTTAGAAAAAAAATATATAAAAACAACTTTGTATATTGTATATTTTTAAAAGGCAAGTAACACTAAATTAGTATGTGTATATTAATATATTTGTTCCTATGTTTATAGATATTACAAAAATATATGCATACAAATTACTTATATGAGAGAGCATGAATAAAAGTAAAGGAAGGTACACTTAAGCTGCTAATGTTGGTTGTGAGTTGTAATGCAATTTGAAAAGGACAGGAAAGGTTGAAGGAATTGTGATGACAGAAGAAAAGAGATGCCTCTTGGAAAGGAAACATGCGTAGTATAATACCTTTGGTATATACTTTCATACATGTGTATAGATCAAGAAATAGTATGTAAATGTATAAATAATAGTTAATATTTATACTTATACACCATGATCAAGTGGGCTTCATCCCTGGGATGCAAGGCTGGTTCAACATATGCAAATCAATAAATGTAATCCAGCATACAAACAGAACCAAAGACAAAAACCACATGATTATCTTAATAGATGCAGAAAAGGCCTTTGACAAAATTCAACAACCTTCATGCTAAAAACGTTCAGTAAATTAGGTATTGATAGGACATATCTCAAAATAATAAGAGCTATCTATTACAAACTCACAGCCAATATCATACTGAATGGGCAAAAACTGGAAGCATTCCCTTTGAAAACTGGCACAAGACAGGGATGCCCTCTCTCGCCACTCCTATTCAACATAGTGCTGGAAGTTCCGGCCACGGCAATCAGGCAGGAGAAGGAAATAAAGGGTATTCAATTAGGAAAAGAGGAAGTCAAATTGTCCCTGTTTGCAGATGACATGATTGTATATCTAGAAAACCCCATTGTCTCAGCCCAAAATCTCCTTAAGCTGATTAGCAACTTCAGCAAAGTCTCAGGATACAAAATCAATGTACAAAAATCACAAGCATTCTTGTACACCAATCACAGACAAACAGAGAGCCAAATCATGAGTGAACTCCCATTCACAATTGCTTCAAAGAGAATAAAATACCTAGGAATCTAACTTACAAGGGATGTGAAGGACCTCTTCAAGGAGAACTACAAACCACTGCTCAATGAAATAAAAGAGGATACAAACAAATGGAAGAACATTCCATGTTCATGGGTTGGAAGAATCAATATCGTGAAAATGGCCATACTGCCCAAGGTAATTTATAGATTCAATGTCATCCCCATCAAGCTACCAATGACTTTCTTCACAGAGTTGGAAAAAACTACTTTAAAGTTCATATGGAACCAAAAAACAGCCCCCATCGCCAAGTCAATCCTAAGCCAAAAGAACAAAGCTGGAGGCATCACGCTACCTGACTTCAAGCTTTACTACAAGGCTACAGTAACCAAAGAAGCATGGTACTGGTACCACAACAGAGACATAGATCAATGGAACAGAACAGAGCCCTCAGAAATAATGCCACATATCTACAACTATCTGATCTTTTACAAACCTGACAAAAACAAGAAATGGGGAAAGGATTCCTTATTTAATAAATGGTGCTGGGAAAACTGGCTAGCCATATGTAGAAAGCTGAAACTGGATCCCTTCCTTACACCTTATACAAAAATTAATTCAAGATGGATTAAAGACTTAAATGTTAGACCTAAAACCATAAAAACCCTAGAAGAAAACCTAGGTAATACCATTCAGGACATAGGCATGGGCAAGGACTTCATGTCTAAAACACCAAAAGCAATGGCAACAAAAGCCAAAATTGACAAATGGGATCTAATTAAACTAAAGAGCTTCTGCACAGCAAAAGAAACTACCATCAAAGTGAACAGGCAACCTACAAAATGGGAGAAAATGTTCTCAACCTACTTATCTGACAGAGGGCTAATATCCAGAATCTACAATGAACTCAAACAAATTTACAAGAAAAAAACAAACAACCCCATCAAAAAGTGGGCCAAGGACATGAACAGACACTTCTCAAAAGAAGACATTTATGCAGCCAAAAAAACACATGAAAAAATGCTCATCATCACTGGCCATCAGAGAAATGCAAATCAAAACCACAATGAGATACCATCTCACACCAGTTAGAATGGCCATCATTAAAAAGTCAGGAAACAACAGGTGCTAGAGAGGATGTGGAGAAATAGGAACACTTTGACACTGTTGGTGGGACTGTGAACTAGTTCAACCATTGTGGAAGACAGTGTGGCGATTCCTCAAGGATCTAGAACTAGAAATACCATTTGACCTAGCCATCCCATTGCTGGGTTTATACCCAAAGGACTATAAATCATGCTGCTATAAAGGCACACGCACACGTATGTTTACTGCGGCACTATTCACAATAGCAAAGACTTGGAACCAAACCAAATGTCCAACAACGACAGACTGGATTAAGAAAATGTGGCACATATACACCATGGAATACTATGCAGCCATAAAAATGATGAGTTCATGTCCTTTGTAGGGACATGGATGAAACTGGAAAACATCATTCTCAGTAAACTATCACAAGGACAAAAAACCAAACACCGCATGCTCTCACTCATAGGTGGGAATTGAACAATGAGAACACATGGACACAGGAAGGGGAACATCACACTCTGGGGACTGTTGTGGGGTGGGGGGAGGGGGGAGGGACAGCATTAGGAGATATACCCAATGCTAAATGACGAGTTAATGGGTGCAGCAAACCAACATGGCACATGGATACATATGTAACAAACCTGCACATTGTGCACATGTACCCTAAAACCTAAAGTATAATAATAATAATAATTTAAAAATAGTATGTAAATATATAAATAATAGTTAATATTTATAGAGATATATGTCAAAAAAAATCTGATAAAAATAAATTTAGATCTAAATCTATGAACTTTTAAGAGTAACAATGTTAGGTGACATAAGCAGATTGCATATATTATGTTTTTTTTTTTTTTTTTTTTAGCAAAACAGAAACAATCTATGAGAGTCAGAGTTGTATTTATTTGCATTGGCAAGGATACGCTCAATGATATAAATGTGTGTTACCTCTAGACCAACATAATGTGGGTCAGAAATGATTAGTTAGCTTTGCCAGTATTCATTTTGTTACTTCATTTTAAAGTACTGAAATGATAGTTTATAAAGTTTTTAACTTGAAAGTCCTTATATTAAAAAAACTAAAATTACTCAAAAAATTTTTAAAGAGTTTAAACTTAAATGTTATCCAATTCCACTGTAACAAATGAGTTTATACTTAACTTGATAAAAATATAGCCATTGTATTACAGGTGAAAAATCCTGAGAGGCACTATGAAGCAATGATTCTGTGTTCAAGTTGTAGAATCTGAGGGGCTGAGATTAAATCAAATTTTCGTTACACACTACCTGTCTCTGGTCCATACTATCTGGGTGATCTTTCAAAACTATCCAATTGCTTTGTGGACCACTTTCCTTCTGTGTAAGATGAAACATGAGGATAATAATAGATGACTAATATAAGATACATGAAACTCTCAGACTGACACACATTAAATGCCAAATATAGGTTTGTTATTATAATTAAGAATAAATCTGCAGTAAAAATAAGGAAGAAGGACAACTAACAGTGGCTCAGTGCACATGACACATGTATTACAAACTTCAGAAGACTCACAAACATTCTCTATGATGTGTTCATTAGCAAAAGTGTTTTGGCATCTCAAATATATGTGTCATTAATATCATTTCATAAGAAAAATATTCAGATAGGCTAAGTGACTTACCATTGTCACTAAGATTGTCTGTCTCCAAATATGGATTATCCAATTTTTGGTCTAATGATCACACACCTGAGACATTTTTAAAATCGTTGGTTCGATGATCACACACCTGAGACATTTTTTAAAAGCCACATTACAGATGTTTATGAATATACATTAGGAGGTGTCTTTTGCATGTTTGAATAAGGGAGTTTGAAAATATTTGGCCCTTGATTTCAAAAATTTGTAATATTGTTATTTATTGATTACATGTTTATATATAGTTTATCCTTTGCTTACAGTAGGCAAATGTCAATTTCAAATTGTTCAATTATTACTAATATTTTATTTTTAGTTATAATCTTCAAATATACAAATTATCTTCAAATATTGGTTGTAATAGTAACCAGGGCTTTTCAATGCAATTAAGTATTGGGAAAAGTAAATATACATCTGGCTGTGCTCATGGTGGCATCTTACCTAGACAGAGACAAACAGAGCTGATTTTACATTTAATCCTGTGTAAATCTACTTTGGTTATACAGAAGTAGTCAAGGTCATGTCCCTTGCCCTCAGCTAGCACTGACTTCTGAGATTGCTCTCATTCTCTTGCCTCTTAATTCCTATTGAACATAAGCCTCTGATATGGCATGTTACAATTTAATTATAAACAGTCTTCTCATTTTAATAATTATATACAAAGTATTCTACCTTCTCAATTACATAGTAAAGTCATTGAAATCAGGAATCATCATTCCTTTTACTTCCTTTATATCTCCCAAGTTTAGAACTGCTTAGAACTGCATTGATTATAACATAATCAAATAGTTTTTATTATACGACTTAAAGGAAATAAATCATCCTTCAACAGCATATATCATTAAAATCAAAACAAGTATTGCTATTGCTACTATATGTATCACATGTTCCACCTTTCTTGTATTTAAACAAAAAACACTAAATATTTAGGAAATAATTCTAAAATGTTTCAATAAAATTAGGTTAACAAAGATATTGGAACAATTTTAAGTTCACCATATGCCCCAGTTTCAAAAATACTAGGCCAAAAATAAGAGTTATTCTTAGACTTATAATTAAATACTTACGTACTTTTGGGATATGTTACAGTTTTCTATTAGGTTCAGTCATTTTTTTGAAAAAACTATTTTGTCAAAGAAAGACTACTACTCTGCCACCTCTCTCTACTCTTCATTATTCCATCAAGTGAGGCATAATTAAGTTCAAAGTTAGCAGCTAACCAGTTGAAACTGACTTTATCACGAATATTGGTGCTGGAATTATGATGCCATAGTTTACAAATCTTGTTTAGTTTCAAAACTGATTTTTCAGAAAGCTTTTGTTATATGTGCAAGAATAGAAAGCACACAGAATCTGGATTCCCATGTCCAGTTTTGGCACTTCTGCTTTGTCACTTACTAACTGTGCAGATTTGGGTACTCAGTCTTTTTGATGCTGTTTCTTGTCATCTGTAAAATGGGTACAAGAAACAAATAATCCAAAGTTTCTGAAAGCATCAAATGAACTAGTTTATGTTTGAAACATTTTTAAATTTTCAAATGACAAACACATCAATTATTCTTATCGTTGGTTTCTGTTTCCCCAAAATATGTAGATGAGTGACTTAGAAAAACCAAAAATTGTTTGGAAAACTGTTAGTATTTAATAAATTGCTTATGTCCATGTTGAGAAAAATGTACATGAATTAATAATATAATATGAAGATTCTGGTATATTAGTTACATGCAGTTTATTTTCTAAAACCAAATACAACATATACATAAAGTTTTCAAATATATAAATGTTTTAATCTTACAAGCAATAATTTAATTACATTTTATTCTAGAGTTCTCAGTATTTATGTATAGATACCTATCTGAATTACTTTCAATTAGCATTAACATTTACTTTAAACTTTCAGTTTTTCATCGAGGAGCTGCAAATGGCCTATTTATTTTTTGACATGGTATTATTTTACAAGAGAAAGGCATCTTAAGATATCAGTTAATCCAACTTTCTGCTACTCTCTCACTGCCACTGGGAATCCTACATGTATATCAGCAGAGACAGTATTGGAGTGGCAAAATTTCTTGTTCTTGTTCTAAAGATGCACACATATTACTTAATTTAACATGAGACTGAAAATTATTCACCATCAAATTCCTTATTATTTACGAATCAAATCTTAGTACTACTATTGTGGCTGCTGTTATCATTACTTTTACTACTATTAGGTTGAACTCTTCTTGGTTAAATATGGTACAATAATGGTAATTCAACGAATATTCACTCTTAATCTTGAAAGTGAATACAGTATAGAAATAGCTTACAATTTTTTATTTGCCATTTTAAAAATAATTCATATGTATTAAATGAATTCTATTCCTATCCCTCTACTAGATCTCACTGTCTAGAATATCCTCAACTAATATTCTCTTCTGTCTCTATAGCAAGTCTTTCCATCTCTAACACATCATCAAAGGAGAATACATGTTACTTCTCTCTTCAAAATTATTATTCTCTTGAGCCCATCCCCCTATACTTATTGATAACTTCTTCTGCTATCCTTTAAAAAAATGCCTTAACAGAATACACATGTGCACATGTACACTCACACACATACACGCATTTGGTCAACAAAAATTGTGAGTAAAAAACACACACGAATAATTGACTACAATTTTTCCCTTTGTGTTTATGCAAAAATATTTTGTCATGATCATAAATGACTTTCATTTTATTTTGTAAAAAGAATAAACCTTTTCTCTTAATTTAACACTCATCACAATTTCACATATTTGATCACATTCTTATTCTTGATGGACATTTTTCAGTTGGCTTCTGGGTCACCACCCTCTGCTGATTTCCCTCATACCCATCTGTTTGCTTCTTCTTGGTATCTTTTGCCAGTTCCTTCTCATCTTCCAGTTCAATAAATTTGACAGACCTAAAGGCTCTTCTCTGTCTAGACTCAGTCCTTCATTATTTAGCACTCTCTCCCAGTCCTGTGGTTTTAAATAACACATATATGCTCCTAATATAGTATTTCCGTATCAGATGTCTTTCATAAAATCTGGGCTGGCACTATATGGATTTGGTGATCATCAACATAAAGAGAATTGAAGGTATGCCAATGAGATAGTGAATTAAATTTGTAGCATAAATCCCTGCTAATCTCTATAAGCCCCATCTCCTCATTATTCCCCTTGTTCTTTCCAGATACGCTTAAAAAACACAATTTAGGACCTTTACAAAGTCTATGCTTTCCCATGGCATGCTGTCTGTCCTCCACCACAATTAACCTATAGCTGGGTCTTTCAAATCTGTTTCATCAGGTCCTTCCTAAAAAATATTGCCCTGAAAGTCACGAATACATTCTCTATTATTCTCTGTTGTCATAACTATGCTGTTTCCATCATTGTATCACAATTTATATTTATACATTTATTTACTTCCTTATTTGATTTTTGTTATTTTCTTCAGTAAAGTGTAAGCACCATGGGAGCAGAATCCACGACTGCTCTACTCGCAAAATACTCCCAGGTTCTTGGATATAGTAAATAGTCAATAAATACGTGTTTAATGTTTGAATGAACATAAACTCAGAAAAATAAATAACAGTTTATTTTTTAAAAAACAAAAACTATAAGAAAGGAGAGGCTAGTAAGGTAATAAGAAAACCAAGAGAATATAGTTTCATAAAACTAAAAGGAAGAGAATAATTTTGAGAGGGAGCATGTTGTTAAAAATGACACATGTTGAATAAAGTAACACAAAGACTGATGTGTCTAAATACTATGGTGGTGATTGATTCAAAGTGTCACTTTCAAGACAAGTTTTCATTTTTTATAGTTCAGGGTGTTGAGATGTTAAGGAAAAGTTATAAAGTGGAGAATACAATCAAATATAAATTATTCAAAAATATTTATTGCATCTGAAGATGAGGAGAAATTAGAGCAGATAATTTCAGTAAGTTATCTGCAAAGGATATGGTGATGACAAGATATTTTGTTTTGTTTAAATTGTTTTAAGGTGACATAGCCTGACTTCTTCTTATTCTGAGCTTGATGTATTCTAATTTAGGCAGACCTGTACATAGTGAGATACAGGAGGGGAGCCCACAGGTGGTAACTGTATAAAAACAAATATTTAATTATATTATGCAGGAATATTTTAATTTTTTAAGTAATAGCATGATTATAAAATCTGTTAGGTAGAATATCACCTTACACATACATCAATTTTCCCAAAAAAATCTGCACATAGCAGTTTTATTTAAGTCTTTAGTTTATAACAGGGCTTAAGGAATGACTTTTCAAGAATGTTGGTTATTCATAATACCTAGTTTTAACACTAATCTAGAGAAATCAGAGTATAATCTGTTTATCTTTGAACAGTATCCAATGAGAAATTTCTGATTTCATGTCTTAGGATACATGACCTTTGTATTTCATTTCTTAAGTATCCCGGATGCCATATATTCTTATCTATCTTTTTTATGATGGTACTGATGAAAAAGAAAAAAAACTATTGGTCAATTAAAAGGTGGCAAAAAAGTACTCTTTAGCCTTTTCTTGCTGAAGGAACAAAAGAGAACAAAAGGATTTATTAAGAAATAAATTCTACATTTTCCCTTAAATACATAAAAGCATATGCCTATGATATGGTGCCAGGAACTTCTCAAACAGGTATTTTTTCTCTAGAGGGTAGACAGAGTGGTTATAGGTCAGCTCATTAGGAGAAATAAAGAAGAATCTGATTCCCATATGAGTTTTGATTTTGGCTTCTTGTGAGGCTTAAAAGACAAAGAAAAAAAAAATAGTATTATCCTGAGATTGAAATTCTTTCTCTAGCTGACTAGTAGTGGTTTTTGTTTCTCTTTTTTCTGTTTTCTTTTTCAAAAGTCAGTAAGAAAATCTCATTCTCTTAATAGTCAAATAAGAAAAATGCTGAAGTACATCAACTAAAATAAATTTGATTAAGAAAAGTAATTTATTAAATAATGACTATTATGATATGCTAATTGTATTATAAACAAATCATGAATATTTTGTTGCCCCATAGCCTCTGTGTTTAATACATTTGTATTTATTTTAATTACCTGTACTCCTTTTATGACCTTTTGCTTTATCTCTGTTGCAAAAATCTTGGAATGACCCACACAGTCTCATTCTAGACACCCAAAATAAATAAAATTCTCTTTAATCACAGATATAATAAAATATTTAGACATTTTAGTTTTTTTATAAGAAGTTGCTGAATTTGAGAGAGATGAGAAAACCTTTCAAACTGTATTTATTTAAAGATCTTTGTCCCTTTGAATGTTTTGGTAGAAATGCAACCAAGGATTCTTACAATTTGAATAGATGTGTGAACTGCATTGCTCACAATACCCTAACAATCTTTTATTTTCATGCACAAGATATCTCAGGGAGATTAAAAATAAGAGTATGTTTTAACTCTCAAAAAGTTTAAACACAATCATAAAACTCTCAATCTGTATTTTTATGACAGTTTTTATTGCAACTTTTTTTCTCACTCTTGCATTTTTCCAAATTTCTTGGCCACCTTCTAAAAGGTAGTAGAGTCTGAGCTTCCTTGTCCTAGGGAGATTTTTTGACAGGAAATATGTATTACAGTTTTGAAAAGAATATGTGAGAAAAATACAAAAAAGAGTATTTCTAGATTAGGCAGACTGCTTTGAGGGGAGAAAGGTTGCCTCTCACAGTTTAAAAGAAATTCGTCTGGGTTAGGGTGCTGAGAGGAAAAAACAAGCAAAAAAAACAAGATGTCTCTGGGTCAACAAAGGAGAGGGCATCAGTATTCTGATTCCATGTATTACTGCCTGAAAATAATTAGACAAAGTTGCAGCGTAGATTGGCTGCTTACTGAACTGCACAACAAAGAAAGAACCACAGAGCTTCCAGGCATGAATGGAGGATGTGGACTTGGGCATTGTGTGAATAAGCTATATGCGTGAATGGATAACCAAGAACCGAATCTAACACTTACCCATCATTCGCAGCCCATATGGTTTAAAGCCTCGTAAAATCCTAAAACTCAAACCCGACTTTAAAGAAGAAGCAAGAACATAGAAAGAACTGATATCATTACAATGCTCCAATCCACGAATGTGGTAATAACCTTTCCTTATTTAAAGTTTCTAAATTTTATCTTAATAATTTTCCCTGTGTAGCAGAAATAAGCACATTTTTTTCAGATTTATTCCAAAGTATTTGATGTTTTATGTTTTTTAAGTTTTAATTTTTGTATTTTAACTTTGTATCCAGCAACTTTACTAAATTCATGTATTAATTCTTATAGTGAGATTGCAGATCATCTGGGATTTTTATGCACAAACTCATGAACATTGTGAATATTGATGTTTTATTTACTTAGTTTTAATATTTCTACATAGCTCAGGGACTAATGAAGATACAGAACCTGCACCACTCACTTGAACAAAGAAAAGTTAATACATTTTTAATTACACATAAAGTTGTTACATAGGTAACTGAAAAGAAAAGAAAACTAAGATGTTATATAGGTAGCAAATGAGAAGCAGCATCTACCCTCTCCCTGAGTTTTATAAAACTTAGAAGACAGGCTGCATGGAACTGTTTCTACACAGTGGGCACAGGTCAGCTGGTTCTAGTATCTCTAAGTTCATAGGAGTGCTCCATGGGGCTGGGATGGATCTAAATATCTGAAAAGCAGAACTTGCTGCAGTTGCTGCTGATGTCTCTAATGTGGGGCACAATTAGTCTGGGACTTAAAGTTGTAAATGAGTTGCATACCGGAATCGGTAATAAACTGTTGCTCCTGGAATGACAATCATTTAAAGCCTGATACTTCGAGTAAGAAAAGTAGTCAGGAAGCTTATAGAAAGCAACTGAATATAATAAGTTCCTGCGTCTTCCTCCAGTTTTGCACTGTCTTTATAGGTCCTCTTACTGGCACAACCTATAGGAAGCTGGCTGGCAAGTTAGAAATGTGGTTTTCCTACGCCCAAACCCGGAATCACAAAATGAAGTATAGATAAAGGTTTAGTACTTAAAGAGAAAAAAAAGCTTAATAACTGGCAGATTTACATCTTTGTTTTTCTTATCCTGTTGCACCAATTACAAACTCCAGCACAATATTGAATACAAAAGATCATTGCCAATTTGTTCCTGAATTGAGTGGCATATTTTTCACTATTTCACAACTTTTTTGGCAGTTGAAGAACATTTTATTGCATGGTTGTACCTTTATATTCAGAGATGCTTACTACAAATCAATAGTAAAAAACCCAAATTTTACCTATTTTTATACTTGAAAAAATTTTTAAACAGTGCAATTTTTCCTCCTCTTTTTTTTGTCTTGCTAGTCTCTTCTTCCTTTCTAAGAACCAACTATGATTTTCTGGATTCTATTTTATGTTTGCGATCTATTATTTAATTCTTGCCTCTATTATCATCATTTATTTGTTTTTGAGTTTAATTTTTATTTTTGTGATTTTGAGGTGTACACTGAGATTGTCTTTTTCAACCATTCTAATGTTCTCGTTTTTAGTGTAGCTTGTCCTCTAAGCACTCCCTTATTAGCATTCCATGAATTTTGATAGACCACATGTTGACTATCACTTAGTCCAAACTATTTTCCAGTTTCCATTGTAATTACTTATTTAAAAAATGTTTAGCAATAATAAATATTTTTTAATGTTTCTAGTAAGTTTTTATTATCTATTTTTACCTTAATTCCTCTCAGTTAATAGTTTGGAGCTGATTTGATGCTGGGTTTTATTCCTTAGGAGAGTCATTCTATCTGAATTTGATTACAATTGTGTAGTCCTTCAGAGTCTTAGCTGAAAACCTGGGGTTTATTCCTAGTTACCTCTACTTTTATAAGTCCTGAGCTACAACTTTTGCGCCTTCAGCCCATGAAACTGTAGAATGCTCTGCTCAGCTTCTTCTCAGGTTTCAAACTGACCACTGACTCAATGAAACAGAAGTGCTAAATACCAAATCTTTTTTTTTTTTTTTTTTTGAGACAGAGTCTTGCTGTCGCCCAGGCTGGAGTGCAGTGGCGCAATCTCGGCTCACTGCAAGCTCCGCCTCCCAGGTTCACGCCATTCTCCTGCCTCAGCCTCCCGAGTAGCTGGGACTACAGGCGCCCGCCACTTCGCCTGGCTAATTTTTTGTATCTTTAGTAGAGACGGGGTTTCACTGTGTTAGCCAGGATGGTCTCGGTCTCCTGACCTCGTGATCTGCCCGCCTCAGCCTCCCAAAGTGCTGGGATTACAGGCGTGAGCCACCGCACCTGGTCCAAATTCTTTTTTTCTGTTTTTGTTTTTTCTGTCTGAGATCTTGGTATCCAAGTCCTCTCTACCATCTAAGAATTTGTTATTGTTGTTGTTGCTTTTTTTTTTATTGTTGTTAATTTTTTACAGATTTTTTTAGTTGTGCTCATAAATAGGCCTGATTCAAAGCAACTTACTACACTGTTGTCAAAAATACGGTAATCAGTAAATATTAATTTTTAAACACTGTTCTCCAATTTATGTATTTCTTCTCCATTACATTAAAACAAAACAAATTGAACTGATTCTGTTCAATAAACATGGGATTTATCTTAAAATTTAGTGCTTTTTTGTTCAAAATTTTTATTAATTGTCGTGTACTATCTGCTACATTTCACTCCTTCAGATGAGATTATAAGGGCAACATATGGCATTACCACGACAGGAAAACTGTTACCGTATGTGCAGAGATGTTGACATTGCTGGAACGCACCATTATGTAATCATGTGAATCTTATGTCTTCAGCTTACATAGGACAAAATTAATTTTCCTAGGGAGAAATTTGTATAATGCTATTAGTAAATAATATAAAATTTTAGTATATGAGGTCAGAGCTTCTTTTATCATTATTTTAACTTTTCATACCATATTACCATGTACATGCTGTTTAATTCTCTTACCATTTAGTATTAAAGAAAAAAAGAGCCAATATGATACATACTGTGTAATAGGAAGGAGATTTTTGGTTTTATGTATATGTTATGCAAAACTTTCTAAATAGTCATCAAAACTATGCTAAATTAAATAAGTTGTAGCAGGAATATTAATTTGAAAATCTCCAGATAGAATTAATCTTAGCCAGAAAAAAATGACATACCTTGATATACAGTCCTACTAAGACATATATTTGAAGTCTCTCAGGCTCATTTATACAAAGGATATTAGAACTTCCATACACAAAACTCAGGGATTATTTTCACATGTCGTTTCAAAGGTTAAAATTTAATTGACTACCACAAAAATAAACCATAGTGATTTATAGTGTTATCATAATTATCCCTAAAAATGAAAACTACATTATATGTGCATCATATACTAGAGCTAGGTATGTTAACATACTTTAGGAAATAAGTAAATAAATAAATATAATGTATATTGAGAACCTATTATGTGCTGGGCAATGTCATAAGAACTTTACATTTTGATATAATTAGATTCATGGTGCCTTGATTTTATTCTCCTAGAACTCAGGATAGTGATTATATAAATTGAGTATTTTTTGCCCACACCAGGTATGACCCCTGGCTTATTCCTGTAAAGGAAATGTAGGTAGTTTGAAAATAGGCAAAATTTGTCTTGCTTTAATTCTTCCAAAGTGAGATGCAAAATCATATTGTAAATGCACTATATCAAATGGAGTATTCGTTAGTCAATCAGAAACTTATTTTCAATTTCTTTCTAACCTTATTGTAAGTTTTATCTCCTACTACTACCGTATATTTTATGCCTCTCTAAAACTTGAAAGTGTGTGTGTGTGTGCCTACTAATACAAAGAGAGTAGAAGAAACATATTTCTGTTCAATAGCCTAAACAACTTACACCTATGAATGTTTAGAAGACATACCTTTGAAATTATTACAATTAAAGTGTTGCATTTATTTGTGGCACAAAGAACTGAGATATATTTTGATGGCATGACATTTTTATCAGTCAAAACTCCACCCTCCGCAGCCGCTGGCCTGGGTGCTAAGCCCCTCATTGTATATTTTGATGGCATGACATTTTTATCAGTCAAAACTCCACCAAGAAACAGAAACATTTTTTTCTATTAGAAATAGTTGATGCTGATTTCCACATATTGTAATTATCTTGGGCATAACACACCAAAAAGAACTGAGATTTGTTCAGCCAATGAATGTTTATTAAGCACTAAGCCTATACTAGTTAGTGTTCTTAGTCCCCATAATACCAACGTAGCCTCCTTCTATACAATACTCTGTTCAGTTGTTAGGCTCTAACTGCATATGACTATTAAGCACTTGAAAAATGGCTTGTATGACCAAGGTGCATATTTTTTTGAGATACGAGAAGAGACAAGTGGAGAGTCATAAGAGATGAGGTGGGCCACATGATTCAGGGACTTGAAAGCTCTACTAGAATTACTGACTTTTATAGTAAGTAAAATAAAGAGTATTTTAAGCAGAGAGATGGCAGATATTACCTGAATAGTATACTGCAAAAACACAAAATTCATAATATTTAGTTGCATAAATCACAGAAATAGAAAATTCTACATTGAGCATGTTGCAAAGTAGCTTCCAGATACAAAAGAATGTTTCTTTATACGATACATAGTAAGTTTCCATTTGTCCTCAATCAGTATAACAAGGTTCTTCCTCTTTTGCTGCACCAATATTATCCACGCATAGTAGTGATATTTTTAACTTATATAGCTATTTATTCTTACTTTTTATGGCAGGACACTGGGAAACAGAAATGATACAGAAAGTTGGAAATTCTAAACTTCTTGAGAAAAGAAGCGATGCTTTTTTATTTTTCTATTTCCCATTAGCAGTCACTGACAAAATGACTCCTCTAAAACTGTTTAATTCCAAGTGACTAATGACTTTCTAGTCAAATCCAAAAGACACACTCGTTTCCTTATTTTACTTGATCTCTTGGCATCGTTTGGAACTGTCAGCCCCAGTGTTCCTCTTATAAAGCACGTTTTTGGCTTCTGATATAAAACCCCATCAGAATTTCCACCAAAAAGCTTTGACTGCTCACTCGCTGTCTCCAGTGTGGAATACTCCTCCCTTGCTCATGTCTTCAACACTAAAATTCCGTGGGGCCTTGCATTGCATTTCTCATTCTCCTCAGTCTACACAATTTCCCTGTAATACTGCATCCCATAGCATCAGCTGATACTTCTGTGCCAAACACTTACAAACTGAAATTTCACATACACTCACTCACATACCTTGGTATTGCCTAAAATACGTCCCACCCCCAAAAAGATACACTTTCATTCTCCTCAGTTTTATCTATGTGAATAGCACCATCATATATCCAATTGTTTAAGCTAAAACTTAGTGCAGTTCCTGAGCCCTGACAACCTTCCTAATTACTAATTAGGTCTGAATTTTATATTCCACACATCATACATCAGAGTAGTTGCTATATTTCTAGAAAATATAAATTACAGACCTCAAAACCAGGTATCCAAGAGACTAAATATTTTACAAGGTGATTTAAATGTTAACTTCAGTTACTTTAGACAGCATGGAGGAGCATTTCACAGAGTTTGCCTTCCTCCTTCCACTGAAGTTTAGACTATTTTGTTGAGAAGGGTTGACTTCTGTGCTATCATGAGATTTGCAGGGTGTATCAGACCTTCATGGGAGGAGCTGAGATGGTTAATGTCCTGCTGGGTAATGGTCATAGTGTGTGGTAACTTTTTGCTTCACATTATGCCAGGCTTGAGAACAGAAACTCTGTAAAGACAGAATAGACTCATCTCCACATATATATTTATATATTTTATACCTGTGCATACAATTATTTACATTTTTATTTTATTTATTTATTTTATTATTTATGTATTTTGAGATGGAGCCTTGCTCTGTCACCAGGCTGGAGTGCAGTGGCGCAATCTCAGCTCACAGCAACCTCTGCCTCCTGGGTTCAAGTGATTCTCCTGCCTCAGCCTCCCAAGTAGGTGGGACTACAGGTGTGAGCCACCATGCCCAGCTGATTTTTGTAATTTTAGGAGAGACGAGGTTTCACCATGTTGGCCAGAGTGGTCTCGATCTCCTGACCTCGTGATCCACCCACCTCGGCCTCCCAAAGTGCTGGGATTAGAGGCATGATCCACTGTGCCTGGCTTTATTTTATTACATATTTATATGTATAATATACTTTATTTTTATATATTTATATTTTTTTTTCTCAAAGGTCTTGAGCTCTCCCAGATAATTTTGGTAGTCTAAGAGAACCCCATATTTTTCACTTTTCTCTTCTCCCTCATACCCAGAGTAGTTACCTTCTGATAATAGGGCAGGTGGTATCACATTCATACAAATGTTTATTCAAATGACTGTAGTCATGTGACTGGAATCTTAAACCCATGCCACAAAAATACTAAACTTTCCTAAGGGCTTAGACTTTTAAAATGAAAAACCAAAGAGATATTAAGGCTATTTCTGTATTATTTCTTTTTCACTCTCTCCTCTCAAAGGCAAGGAAATCTGAAGATGATTGAATAGGAAGACAGAAAAAATTAAGATGTGTGTGTGTATATATGTGTGTGTGTGTAAATATATATATATGCAAACTTAGACAAGTATCTCAAAATAGTATCTTATCATGCCATATATTGTAATATTCCATATAGGTTCTAGATTTTCTACTAACTCAAAACTCTACGAATGAAGAAATCACACATCTCCCTTGCCTTTATATTCCTAATGGTGTTGATGTCAGGGATATTGGAGATAAACATGTATTTGTGTATAATATAAATAGATAACTATTATAGGAAAACCTTCTCTATCTTCCTCGTATGCATATACAACTCATTTTTCATGAGTTTCTGTTCAAAATTGCTTATTCCTGGTTTCAGATAGAAAGTAGAATTGAAAATAAAGATAAAGAAGGTCATTACTCTAATTCCAAAATCTTCATAACAACGATTCAAAAAAAAACTTAAGGTTACGTTTCAAAATAAAGCCTTATTCAGAGATCACATTTAGATCCAAATGAGAATTTTTAGGAAACAAACAATCAAAAGCAAAGTAGGCAGCTAGCTTAATATCATTTTGAAGCCTTTGGCTTGTTTTATTGGAGATCTAATCTTTTGGATGTGCTACTGCGCACAAACCAAAGCCAAACATATTTAACTAGCAAAGCTTTACAGTTATTTCAGAATTGCTCAATGGAATGTGTTATTGCAGTTACAAAGTGATGTTTTAAATCTGCTAAAATGAGTGAATTTTTCTTAGAAACCGTAAATGTATTTAGAATAATAGAGGACGATATTTATTTGAAAAAGAAAATTACATTGCTAGAGCTATTTAGTTCGAACATCAGTTCGCAGTTCACATGGATCAGTTAGTTTACGGTAATAGCACACCTGAAAGATAAACTAATTAATTCGTATTTTTAGTTGGATATATTGAGTTACCTCAACTGAAGATTTACTGATTTCTCATTTTAAATACCAAATATCTACTTTTAAGACTGATATGATGCATTCAGTCATGAGTGATGAGCTTTCCCTTCATTTACTTAATAAACAGTTATTGGATATCTAGTGTTTTCTACGAGCATTTTGGAATATGGTGTTGAACAAAATTAAAAGCATGACTGTGTTCACTTACAACATCTATATTGTTATTATTTAGCCTATTTCTCATGTGGTTTTTTTAGTGGTGAAAACTTAAGAAAGCTAATTAAAATAAGTTGATACCAGTTGAGACATTTTTTGTCTCTTTTTGGCTTGCTCCCTGATTATAGTAAACCTCATGTTTATAATACATAGATCATGATACTGCAACTCAAAGGCAATAGAAGCACCTTATTTGTTTTTAAAAAATATGATTGGAACACAGTCATACCTCCTTCTTCCTGTATTGTCTATGGCAGCTTTTGTGTTACAATTGTAGAGTTGAATAGTTATGACAGAGACGATATGGCCCATGAGCCTAAAATATTCACTAACTGAGTCTTTACAAAGTTTGCCAAACCCTGCTCTACAAAAATAATTAATTTTAAAAAATGGAAATCCATATGTTCCTGTGTAACAATTTTTCTTACTGTAAGAAGACCAAGAAATGTATACTGTCACACATTTTTTAAAACAGGACAGGGAAAGACTGCAGGCTTGAAAGGAAGATGGGGTGGAAACAGGGGTACTGCCAAGAGGCAGTTTCAGAAGGAAGAATCTTCAAGACAAAATAGCGACGCAAATATAGGCAAGGGATGCAAAGGAGAAGCGAGCAGGAGGACGGTTTTATTCGTAGAGATTGGGAAGGAACGGTTTTATGAAAATACATTGAAACTTAGATCTGTCTTTTCTTGTGGCCATTTTGCAAAGGTGAAATATACTCTCGCACACACCCAAAACGTGATTGAACACAGAGACTGATGATACCACACATGAAAATGTTTATTACTCACATAGTGAGGATTCAAGATAAAAGCAGGGCAGTCTCTAAAGTTGGTCCAAAATTGGTTTGAGGAGAGAAGGGAAAGGAGACTGGCTTGGGTTTTGTTGTGACTTTGATGTGGGGCTTGGGTAAGGCACGGTTTGAACTTCCCTCCACCAGCGCCTAAGGATAGTGCACTGGGGATTCCAATTAGCTTCCTATGGAGTGGGGCAGAAGGGAGGGAGGGGTGGTGGGGCTTCAAAGTTGTCAGCAAACAGCAAAAGTGGAGTCATTTGATACTTTAATGTTTTTAGGGAAATCTTACTAGAATATAAATATGGAAATTTAAGATTCAGTTTTGTTTAAGTAATAGATATTTGGTCAAAGCTTTTAGCATCAAGTTCATACATGAGTAAAACGGTCACAATAATACTAGGTTTCCACACCTCATAAAAGAATTGTGACGTTCAGAAGAAATATTTGTGAAAGATTACTGACAAGTAAAAAGTACAGAGGAAAAAAGTGTGCTGTTCTATATTAGTGTCTTATATTGTGTGACTGAGGGCTGCTTGTTTTTAATATTCTTGTGTTTGAGTGCAAAAAAACAGATTCTGGTTATTTGTAGGGTATTTTGTTTTTGTCTTTTTGGAGATGAGGTCTTGCTCTGTCACCCAGGATGGAGCACAGAGGTACAATCACAGCTCACTGCAGCCTTGACCTCCTGGGCTCAAGTGTTCTCCCACCTCAGTCTCTGAGTTGCTGGGACCACAGGCGTGTACCACCATGCCTGGCTAATTTTTGCATTTTTTATAGAGCTAGGGTCTCGCCATGGTGCCCAGGCTGCTCTCAAACTCTTGGGCTCAAGTGATATGCCCACTTGAGCCTCTCAAAGTACTGGGATTACAGACCTGAGCCACCGCAGCTGGCCGATTCTTGTTATTTGAATGAACTTCTGTAGATGGATCTAAATATTTTTGAAAGTAATTGCAAGCTGCTTTTTGTTTAATTTTAGTAGCATTTTTCTGTCAAAAAATGTTATTTTGAAATGACTTGCGTAGTCACATCACCAGAAAAAAAGGCCAGTGTCATAGCCTTCTGTTTATATTTTGACATTGTTATATCATAAAAATCTTAAACAACAATAAAAGAAGTAAATAAACACTGTATCAGTTACACAACTAAAATAGACACTGAACAATTCTTCACACAAATGTCCTGTTATTTGCAGGTGGACAGATGATAAATATCTTCTAATTGAAACATTTTATAGGCATTTCTTGAGTTTAATATATGTCTGAAAACACGCTATCCAACAGCAGCCCACTTGACATTTACAAGCTGAGAAAGATCGTGCCTCGCTTATTGCTAGTGGTTATAAAAATGATAATAAGAAGAGTGACTAGAAACTCTGAAAAACTATGTTAACCTCCAGGCTCACAAAAATGAAGCTTAAAAGATTCTCAACAGTAAATCACTACAGAGAATTTTCTAGCACATGTTAAAAATAAACAAACAACAACAGCAACATAAAACTACGTACCTGGATGTAAGAGCAAGATATACTAAATTTGAAACACTTAAATTCTACAGAGGTCTTATATAGTTTGTTTCTAGATATTTACTCTATTTCATCTAATTTTAATTTTACATTGCCATGTAATTAACTAATAGCAATGCTATTTCAAGGGACACGTTTTATATTTAATGTTACTGTTTAATTACATCAGTAGAAGCCAAACATGACAATGGTATGAACAGATTAATTATGCATTGTAATTGTCAATAAAATTAGTACTGCCAGATTATATCATCTCAGTAATAAAAATATTTTAAATACTCTGTCTACTAAATTATCTAATTGAACTCACATATTAACTATATTCTTTATCAATTAGAAATCATATTTGATTTTATATTCCTGATAATTGTATTTTCATCATAGATAGATTTCGACCTTTTTGTGAATTAATGTCAAAAATTGGAAAATATATAAAATATTTAAAAAAATGTAGTCAAAGAAAACTACATTAAAGATCAGCATTTTTTTCAAAATTTATTTATTTTTTAGATTTACCATCATTCTTTTTATTCTACATATCCTAGTGTAGTATAAGTTGTAAAAGCACCGATAGGAAATATATTCTAATATGCAATCTTCTTTTCTTCAGTGTCAATAGTTGTGAAAAATTTTATTATTTAGCATTTTGTCAGAAAAGTCAAATACATTCATAGCTATTTCTTCTGGTCATATTGCAGACAGAACAAAAGGCATGGATTTATCTCAAGTCTCTGGGAAAATAAATAAATTAATCCTAGTGTTAACACTAATACCTTAATGTTGCGGTTAACATACTGAAATAAATGTCACTGACTGTGGTATTATATATTTATTCCAGATACAGAAATGCAATATTTACTTTTCTCTGTCTCCATTTACTCTGTGATATAGATACCTGCATTTGTGTACGAAGTTGTTTTTTCCTTTTCTTCCATAAAGAGGTAGCATATTCTTAAAACAAGGTAAGATTCTACAATGATTCTATCTTAGTACTTCACAGACACATATAGTATCTGTTCAGGTCACAGGATTCATCTCCATGCTTGTGTAAATTCATGAATCAACCAATACATGGTTAAAAAAAAAAAAAAAAAAAAAAAAAAAAAAAACTATCCCAGAGAGAGTACTACATGACTAGAATGTATTAGAAAGGAAGGTGGAATTCTAGAGCATTTCTATTACAATCTGTGCAACATGAATATTCATTACATCATATACTTTACAAGCCATTGACTTTATAACTGTTGCAGCAATAATGAGATTATATAGGACTATTGCTACAAGAGATGTTAAAAGATTTGGTGCTGGAAACTTTCACCTGTCATTTTGCATCTCAATTTAAATTACAGTAAGGATACCAGCAATTCACAGATGACCTTGGAGAACATTGTACTACCACAATAGTTTAAACTTGGCTATGTGTATTCTTCACCTAATAAAGTTCTGTTTGTTCATAAGTTATTTCAAAATAAGCTATGCATTTTATTACTTCTTATTTTACAGTTTATAATCCACTTATGTAGTATGGCTAAACTGGACACCCTGAGTGCAAAAGTAACTTAGATGGACAGAATTTCTCTTTCATAACATTCGCAGTTTTGTGGGGAATATAAGTGAGTGAAAAAAATTAATTTAGTGCACTAAATTCTAGGTTGTGAGAATTACATGATTGATTGAAAGCTGTGAATACAGAAAATAGGGTGTTATAGAGTTGCTAAATACAACACACTGCCACTCCTCCTTGGTGTCCTTGGCAGGCATTGTTAATTGATCACAGCATTATGCTAAGATCCCAGGCATGACCTTGTGACTTTCAGCACAACAATCCATGTAGTTTCTGCCCATCAAAAGGAATTTGCTGGCAATTCATTTAGGCTATTTACACTCTGGTTAAATATTTTTACCCCAAATCCAGAGTCTTTAAAAAGTATATATTCTTCTTCTTTTTTTTAGTCAGGGTTTCACTCTATCGACCCAGCTGGAGTACAGTGGTACAATCTCAGCTCACTGCAACCTCTGCCTCCAGGGTTCAAGTGATTCTCCCACCTCAGCCTCCCAAGTAGTTGGGATTATAGGCACACACCACCACACCTGGCTCATTTTTGTATTTTCTGGTAGAGATGAGGCTTCACCGTGTTGCTCAGACTGGTCTTGAACTCCTGACCTCAAGTGATCTGCCCACCTCGGCCTCCCAGAGAGCTGGTATTACAGGCATGAGCCACCACACCTGGCCAAAAATAATATTTTAAAAAATAAAAAAAGTTCAGTTTTCCCCTTTGCCTTTCTGGTATGTATTTCTGCCTATCTGCAATTTGATCCCAACTCAAAACCATACTATGTTTAATGCCCAGCTATTACTCCTCAGTGTTAATTAATCTTCTTAAATTTATTTTTCTTCATGTATAAAGTGGGGTTAAGAATAGTACCCACACCATAGAGTCTTTGTGAGGAATAAATGAAATAAAATGTGGTTCATATAAGTGCATTCTATCAGAGGCATGTTTAAAAATATACAAATATGTTCAGCTTAAAATATGTACATTTGGATACATACAGAAATAATCATAGGCATATGTATATAAATGCGTTAGCATATACATACAATTTTACCTAGTTCTATTTTCTAGAAGGCCAAGAAGCAATGATACTGCAAGATTATTAAGCATACTCAGTGCCTAGACTTGGGTTCTAAAGATAAGTTTCAACAAAAAAGAGTAAGGGCAATTAGAGAAAAGGTTGATTCTAGGCACTGGGAAAACAAACACAAAATAAGAGTGGATATCTTGTAGTGTCAGAAAGTAGGAAAGTAATGGCCAAAGCTAAAGCAATTCCAGCAATAAAGAACATAGTACTGGATTATAACCCACCATCATGAGTTCAATGAACATGAATCCATATTGATATAATAAATAGTGGAAAAAAAGAAATCTTTCTTTCAAATTGATGTCAAATAATTTACATAGACATTCCCCCCCTCCCCATGAAATGAAACTTAATCTTCTCCATTCCATCTTGTGGGTGAGCTGGATTTAGTGAATCACTCACAAAGAACAGAATATAGAATGTGAAAAATAGTAAATTCACAGTGGAGAAATCGGGCTAAACCTACCTTAATCAAATGATCAAAGTTAATTTCACCATTGTTTTCATGTGGATATCACACATACATCCTGCTATAGTTTGGGCATTTGTCTCCCCAAACCTCATGTTGCTATTTGATCCCAATGTAGGAGGTGGAGGCCTAATAGGAGGTGTTTGGGTTATGGGAATGTATCTCTCATAAATAAATGCCCTGGCTGGTGGGTATGGGGGTGTGGGGGTGAGTGACTTATTCTGTTATTTCCTGGGATAGTTGGTTGTTAAAAAGAGCCTGGCACCTCCTCACTTTCTCTCTTCCTTCCTTTTTCAACATGTGATCTCTGCACATGCTGGTTCCCCTTACCTGTCCACCATGAGTGGAAGCACCTTGAGGCCCTCACCAAAAGCAGATGCCGGCACCATGCTTCTTGCAGAGCCTGCAGAACTATGGTTTTTATAAATCACACAGCCTCAGGTATTCCTTTATAGCAGTACAAATGGACTGAGACACATAGTAATATGATGTGAAGAGAAGAGCACTTAACCACTGTGATATGCAACCCTAAACCCGTAACAACAGCCTACTGCGGAAAAAAAATCAACTAAAATGAAATTTAGAGATCTGCAAAATCTGCCCACTGTATCTCAAAACTGTACATTTCACAGGAAAGAAAGGAATGACTGAGTAACTGTCAGATATCATAGGAGGTTAAAAACATCACAGCTCAATGCAACATGATACCCTGGATTGGATTATGAAGCAGAAAAAAATTAGAATTTTTTTTTTTTTTTTTTGAGACAGAGTTTTGCTCTTGTTGTCCAGCTGGAGTACAATGGCACAATCTTGGCTCACCACAACCTCCGCCTCCCAGGTTCAAGCGATTCTCCTGCCTCAGCCTCCCTAGTAGCTGGGATTACAGGCATATGCCACCACACCCAGCTAATTTTGTATTTTTAGTAGATCCAGGCTTACTCCCTGTTGGTCAGGCTGGTCTCGAACTCCCGACCTCAGGTGATCCGCCCACCTCGGTCTCCCAGAGTGCTGGGATTACAGGCGTGAGCCACCGCGCCCAGTCTATTAGATCTCTTTATATTGAAGGTATAAAATTTTTGTCTCCTGCATCTTTGCAGATACTTTTCTACTTTACTATTTAATTTATCTTCCAAGTCTACTTATAGCTTTTGTTTCTGGTAATAAATAAATATCTGCCTTCTCTCTACTTCTGCTCATCAGATTTCTACCTGATATTTAAGCCTCGATTCAAAATTTAATTGCCTATGAAGTTTTTTAGTCCCCTTAGCAAAATGTATTCTCATTCTACATTGCAATTCTACAATTCATTACATCTCATGCTATTATTTTTTAAGATCCTTTATAAGCTTTGGAAAGAATTCAGTTTTCTTCAAATTCCTTCAAAACAGGGAACTTCAGTTAATATTTTTCTGTATATAGCTTTCAAGTTGCTGTAGTTAGTAATCAAACTATTATAATATCAACTCAATAACAAAGTAAAAATATTAAGTAAGGTGAGGTGTAATTTACCAAAAATAATCATTATTATTGCATTATTCAAAATAAATTGAATCAGTTAACACTGAGATGAACAAATGAAGACAATTATTTTTAATGTCAGAAAAAAACAGAAGAAAATTTACAGAGACTGGGACAGTGGAAAAAGAGAACAAACTGTTTAGCCAGGAACATCTCTCAGAATAAAGACTCAAAGACTCATCAAGAGCCCTTAAATCCAAATGATATCAACCAGTAGACAATTTTCCCTAATATAGGAAAGCAATGCAGTTTCTAAAACTAACAAAGTGTTATTAAACACAATATCTTTGTATGTTTTATGGAACTGACACATTAACTCTTTGCATAAAATATAAATTTGGGGAATGTCCATTAATGGATAAATACAAATAAGTACTTGTTTGCCTACCAGGAAAGACAATCCGGTAAAATCACAAATGTATAGCAAATATAAACTAAACATTGAAAAGAGAAAATATGTAGGATGATCATGTGGAAGTTATTTTCTAATAGTATACTTTTCTTGGACCCTTCACTCTGAAAATTATATCAGATGTTGATGGTGACAATACTCGTCTTAATGTTTACTTTTTTTTCTACTGAAGAGATTGTAATCATATGAGAAAACATAAAAGCAAATAAAATTAAATGTTTAAGTGAATACTCAATATATGCTAAAAGATGATTTACTGTCATATATGTCTTAGTATAATTAGTTCCAGGAGTTCAGAGAAGAGATCACTTTAGGCTTTGGATTCTAGAGGCAGAAGTGCTGAGATGGCTACTATGTTGAGGAGAAGGCCGATGGTTAATAATTGGCAACAGCATTTGTGCAAAGTAATGTGAGGGGAGAGTTCCCTGGCCCCCAACACAGGATGGATGTGTGACAGGGGTGTGGCTCTGTTCAGCCGATGTAAGCTCAAACCCCTTACTGGAGGGGGAGGACACAGATGGTCAGGTGCAGGAATCAAGGTGAGCACTTTGGGCTCTGGTCCCATGGTAGTGTCTAGGGGCGTGAAACTCACGAAGCCCAAGTGGGTTCAATGCAATCTTTCAGTTTTGCAGTCCATAGATGGCTTAAGTGTTAACCAGCTTACTGTCCTCTCGGTACCCAGGTCCTTAACTGGCGTCCAGGAAGAATCAGGTCATACATGGACTTGAAGGGTAAATGTGAAGGTTTTGAGTGGTGGAGGTGGCTCTAGGTGGGATGGATGGGGAGTTGGAAGGGGGGAAGTGTGGGAAGATGATCTTCCCCTGGAGTTTGGCCATGGAGCAGCCAATCTCCTCTCCAATCATCCCCAGCCGAACTCCTCTTGGTGTTCAGATGCTCCTTCTCCTATTCTCTGTCGTGCCATTCTGCCATTCATCTGCTCATCTTCCTCCGGAGCCTGGGGTTCAGGGTTTATATGGGTACAGGATAGGGGTATGATGGGCCAAAAGGCAACTTTTTGGGCACGAAAACAGGAACGTCTGTTGTCATTTAGGGCTGGAGGTTTCCAGGCTAAAGGGTGGGGCCTCTGCCAGGAAACCACCCTCTTCTACCCAGTATTTTCCATTACCTGTCCATATCAGTAACAGAATGTAGAAAGTTAATGTATATAATAATATATTTCTTTGAATATAGAAAATTATTTAAATAAAGTAACTGTGGAAAATTATACTGAAAAAAAGTTATTCCTCCTTCTCTTCCTATTACCAGTACTATTACATCTGTGTTTTTGCTTTAAAATATATAAAATGCTTTTGTGAATATAAAATTATTTGAAACTTGCAAAAATATGTAAGAATGCTTAATAATATTTATTTTAGGAAAAATAGCATGAGTGAATTTAAGTAAATTGGGCCAAACATATAATTTATAAAATTTTAGACAGTACTTATCTTTAAGTCGTCAATCTCACTGTTTCTATCAACCAGAAAACCAGATGCAGTTCAGGTTTGAAAAGGAGTTTAACACCAGATTTAGTCATGTATATTTTATTCCATGGGAAGTTAGAAGCCATTGTTTTAGAGCTACTAGTCTGTGTTATATAAAAGTATCTGGAGAGACACTGTAAGTATAGACACAAAAAGCATTATATCTGCACTCCCATGTTCATTGCCACATTAACAACCACCAAGATACAGAAACAACCTAAATTTCTATCAAAGATGAATGGATAAAAAAGTGGTGAATATACACCATGGAATATTATTCAGCCTTAAAAAGAAAATTCTGCTCTTTGCCACAATATTAATAAATATGAAGAACATTATGTTAAGTGGAATAAGGCAGGTACAGAAAGACAAATATGATATGATCCCACTTATATGTGAAATCTGAAGTAGGCCAACTCACAGAAGCAGAGAGGATACGGTTGCCAAGGTGAGTGAAGGGGGAAATGAGAGATGTTGATCGAAGGGTACAAGAGTTTCAGTTACATGCATTCTGGAAACATAATGTACAGCATGGTGACTATAGTAAAAATATTCTGTGAAATTTCCTATGAGGGTAGATATTAAGTATTCCTTGAAAGACAAAAGAAAGAAATAGAGAAAGAAAGACTGAAAGAAAGAAAGAGAAAGAAAGAAAAGAAAAAGGGAGAGAGAGAGAGAAAAAGAGAGAAGGAAGGAAGGAAGGAGGAAGGGAAGAAGGAAGGAAAAAATAAATCCTATGTGAGGTGATGGATAAAGTTAATTAGCTTGATTATGGTGGTCATCTCACTATGTATACATATATCAAAATATCATATTTTACACCTTAAATATATACCAATCCTGTTTGTCCTCGTAATTCCATAAAGCCAAATGGGGGAAGGATGTTCTAGATAGGAGTAGTTAGGAAGAAATAAAAAGGAAAGTTGTCAGAATGTTGGATGCAAGTAATGACTGGGAAATAATTTTCGATTGAAAGAGAGGATCAAAAGTGATATCAAACTTTTGTCATGGATACATGTCTCCATTATGACATGGAGAATTGTAATTAACAGAAATGGATCTGTCAAGAAAAGAAAAGGACTTACAAAGCCCCAGACATATTTTTAGAGGTTTGCATGAGATCTGCAGATGGTTCCTGGTAAGCACAATTATTTCTTATAGGGCATAGTAGTGCACTTTGGGGGCAAGTCCAGACATGGAAGAAAACAGTTAAAAATATCCTAGTAGACCATTATGAACCTAAATTTAGAAAGTTAATTATAGTTGACAAAGTAGTAGCAGCCGTATGAAGAGTTAAGGTGAAAAAAATTAAAGCAGAATAGATAGAAAAAAGTGCATTGACAACATACCGAAGCAAGATTTCAAACACAGGGTTTCCTTGTGAGCACCTTGCCACTGGGTCTTAAGAGATGGACCACATGCTGTGCCCCAAAGGACATTGTCACTAACTGTGCTTCTTTACTCACCTTTACATGTAATATCCTTTAATTTCACCTACCTCTGTGGGATTTGTTTTGTTTTCACAAAACAAGCCTGAACTCTCAGGCAGACAAATCTAGTCTTTCTAAGCATTTATGTATTATTTTGTATCTTATGATTAGCCATTATTTGTTGGTCAAGAATATTTAGAACTGAGTATACATATGAGCAGATTTTTCAAATATTAAAAATTATCTGAATGTACTTTTTCAAGTAGTTTTTTAAAAATATCAAACCTATTTAAGAAGTAATTGTTGCCTGTAATCCCAGCACTTTGGGAGGCCAGGGCGGGTGGATCATTAAGTCAGGAGTTCGAGACCAGCCTAGTCAAGATGGTGAAACCACGTCTCTACTAAAAGTACAAAAATTAGCCAGGTGCAGTGGTGGGCGCCTGTAATCCCTGCTACTCAGGAGGCTGAGGCAGGAGAATTGTTTGAACCCAGGAGGTAGCAGTGAGCCAAGATCACGCCACTGCTCTCTAGCCTGGGAGACAAGAGCAAGACACCATCTCAAAAAAAAAAAAAAAAAAAAAAAAAGAAAGAAAAAAGAAAAAAGGAATTGTTTCCACAACATACATTAGATTTTTCTGCTTTCTTCAGCAGAAAATAGTAAACACACATGAAACGTTTATTGAAGACTCAATGTTATCAACATATTATTGTCCTGACAAACAGAGTAAGCTGTTAACTCCTACCTTCTTTCATCAGTGTCACCCTGTCAGTGATAAACTGTCAATTTCTTGGCTGCCAGTAGCCCTGGCTCTAAATTCTCTACCATATTCTAATTTATTATTTTTTCTCCTCTAAGAAAATAGGCAGGGAATAATGATAAAAAATATTCATTGAATTATTAACAATACTTACCAGAATAAAGGAGTTAGGAGTAAGTTACAGTGGCCTATTATAATACCCATTTTTTTTATTTTTGAAGGAGAAAAAAATTACTGTGCAAAGAAAAGGTTTCTGTCAACAAGACAGATACAGTTTAAAATATTTTCAACATTTGAGCATAAAAATGTTTAGGCTAAAAAGCATTAAATAGTAAAAATGAAGTAATCTATGTTCTATGTTTTTATGTGCTTTATCTTGCTCCCAGTGTTCATTACACTGTAAATATGGAGATAGACATAGAAATAATTTACTTTAAATTTCACTTTGAACCAAAGAATTAATCCTTAATATACTTATCCTTAATAAATTTTTGCTGTTTTTAAAAGGTGTGTATTTATTTAGAGTATTATTAATTAGATCAGAAGACATGCTAACATTTGTTTTAATTAGCTAAGCTATAGCAACGTAAGCCATTTTTTAAAAAAATCATGACACCACTCTTTATCTGGTGGCCTTTTATTAGGGATACAAGCAAGAAAGACAATGTCAAATAGCCTCTTGATCCCTAATATTATAAACCCACATCTACTAATAGGCGGCACAACAACCACCACAACAAAAGATATAGTCATCATTAATGAATCTGAATTTATCTTTAAACACAACGAATAAGCACTGGGATTCAATTATACATAATAAAAAATGCACCTAGTATTTGAAAAATACTTTTGTACAATACTGTGTATGAAATATGCATTAAGCATAGTTCCTCATACAAAATAGGAAGAGATGATTAAAGACACAGCTTACTAAAATGTGACATGAAGATGATATGTGCTAAAAGAGAAGTTCTGTACAAATAAAGTATCATAAGAGTGTGAAGAGTGATTGAGACAGTGCTCTACTAGGACAGTGGTTCTCAACCAGGAGAAATTTTGCAGACAAAAGACAAATACCCTCCCCCTTTCACACACACACACACACACACACACACACACACACACACACACACACACACACACACACACACACACACACACACACACACACACACACACACATACAATGAACATTTGAAAATGTCTGTAGACATTTCAGGTTTTCATAACTAGGGGGGCTGTGGCATACAGCAAGTAGAAACCAGGGATGCTGTTAAACGTCTTACAATGCACAAGACAGCCCTTACAACAAGAAATTATTTGAGTCCAAAACTAAGTAGTTCTAAGATTGATAACCCTTGTGGGAATTATGAAAAACTTCCTGAAAGAGGTCACATTTGAGTTTACCATAGAGAAGCACAGTAGTGCTTCCTTAACCAACGTTGCACTTTTCACAGTTTCAGTTACTCACGGTCAACTACGGTGGGAAAATATTAAGTAAAAATTTCTAGAAATAAACAATTTATATGTTTTTAATTTTGTGCAGTTCTGAGTAATGTGAGGAATTCTTGAACCAAGCCACTCCATCTAGCCTGGGACATTAATTATCTCTTTGTCCAATATATCCACTCATGATCACTTAGTAGCCATTTCAATTATCAGATCTCTGGCTGTGGTATGCAGTGCTTATGTTCAAGTAACCTTTATTTTTACTTACTGATTCTATTATTACTTATTGTTATTGGTCTCTTACTCTGCCTAATTTATAAATTAAACTTTATCATATGTAGGTATGTGTAGAAAAACTATATAGTATTTGTAGGATCTGACACTATTTATGGGTTCAGGTTGGAAAGTATCATTCATGGATAAGAGGGGATTATGCTTCCAGGATTTCAAAAGGCAGACTTGGGGTAAAAATATAATAAATTTAGTATATTTATTGAACAGATCCCCACCAAAAAATGAAAAAATTCATTATTTTTATAGTAAAAGTCATGCTTAAGGAATGGTTAGTAGCTGGAATGTATAGTACATCCCAGGTATACAGGTAGAGAAGAGAGAGTGTTGAAAAATTAAGTGGAGGGGCAGTGGATGACATGCTATATATAAGACAGGGAAAATACATTTATGTATAACACAATGTGTTGCATTTTATAAAAATTTATTATTCTGTAATTTTATTTTGCAATGAGTTCTTCAGATTGTTATTTTGTTTTGTTTCACTTTGCTTGGATTTCCATGCTAATTACCAGCTTTTTATCTAATGGTTGAATTATATTCTATTTTATTAATGTATCAGCATGTGCAAAACTGGTCCACCACCAATGGACACTTACACTGCTTTATCATATTTTTATTACAGAAAATGCTGCAATTAACACATCTGCACTTACTTGCTGATGTTTTCCAACTAAATTTTCTAAGAAATGCTTAACAGGAAGAATTTTATGTAGAATCCTTTAGACACAGACATTTTTGCAAAAGCTGAAACAGATTGTAGAGACAGTAAACAGAAAAGAGGCAGTGGGGATGCAAATAAGTATACCTAGTCATATATTATCTAGCTGTAATGATACAGACCAGAGGCAGGGAACTACTGGGTAGCAGAGGGCAGTTCCTAAGCAAAAACCCCATCCTCAAGCCAGAAACTTGCGACCCTAAATGGGAACAGGTATTCCTGTTTTTCCACCCAGATGTTGACTTTTCCCACTCTACACCCCCCATCCTGTACCCATATAAACCCCAAAATCCAGGCTTCACAAATGGAAGAGCAGAAGAGCAGCAGAGCAGCGTGGCATAGAAGGAGAGAAGAAAAGGAGTATCTGGACATTGAGAGGAATTCAGCTGAGGATGGTTGGAGAGGAAGTCAGCCGTGGGATGGCTGAACTCCAGAGGAGGAAGTCTTCCCACTCCATCCCCTTTCCAGCTCCTCATCCATCCCACTGAGAGCCACCTCCACCACACAAGAAAATCCCTGAAGTTACCATCTGTCAAGTTCAAGTGACCCGATTCTTCCTGTATGCCAGACAAGGACTCAGGTACCAAGAGGGGAGGGTGTAAAAAGCTGTGACCCCGACTCTCCATTGAGCTGGTTTAACACTTAGCCATCTATGGATGGCAACTGCTAAAAGAGCATTAATTGTAACACACCGTTAGATGCTACCATGGGGTCAAAGCCCAAAAGCACTCACCCCAGCTCCTGCACCTGCCTGTCTGCAGCTCCCCCCTCTCATAAGGGGTTTGAGCCTATGGCAGCTAAACAAACAAGTCACACCCCTGTTTCAAGTCCTATGACAGGATCAGGGAACTCCCTTCTTTCAGTAATATCTAGTGGTAATATATTTTACCATCATCGTAGCAAATATAGGTAACAATTGATTTATTCTTGGTTTTAAATAACTCTCCGGGATAATGATAGTTTCCATCTTTTCTCTGTCATTGCAATGTTTTGACAATTAAGGCATTCCTATTTTCTGATAAATTTTCAACCTTGTTCTCACCATTGGTGAGACCCTCTGCTTTTGCTGTGGAATATACTGAAGTTACAAAGTCACTAGTGCTGTGTGAGTGATTGTCATGCTATTTCTACCAATTTTCTGTTTATAAATATTTTTCTGCTTACTGTCATTGAAACTATGTAGAACATGAACTCTCTTTATCTTCGGAGATAAAATAATTTTTACTTGAACTGAAAATCATGTTATTGATACCCACTTGAAGAAATCTATATTCTCACAAGATAGAACAAATATCTATTGAAAAGAAAAATGTCAGTGAGAATACTAATGCTTATTTTCAGCTATTAAAATATTAATATATAATTTTTGAGAAAAAGTAATATGTAGATTTCCAATTTTCTCTTACACTTGTAATTGTGATTGGAAATATTATATATTTATTTATATAGCTTGTGGATCTAAGATCATGGTTCTGAAACTCAATATGCAGGAATGATTTGGGCAAAGGGGAACATTTTCATTTAATGCAAAAATTATTATTGCATGCCTAGCTTTGCAGTCACTAGGGATACAATTATGAGGGGCAACAAACTCTAATTGTTCTTGACTCAGGTAACAAAGACTCCCAGAGAAGCTCTACCTAGCCTGTTTAGGATGGGCCAGTGCTTTTTTTTTTTTCTTTTCTTTTTTTTTTTTTTTTTTTTGCGTGATTTAACTTCACCTCTGCGCCCACCATGAAAGAGGATTTCAGGTATCAGAAAAATCTGAGATTAAAGTGTGTTTACAAATTTCTGTTTCTTGGATGATACTTAAACTTTATAGAATTCAATTTCTCCATCTGTGAAATGCATTTAGTAATAGTTACATTGACGGGCGAGCTAGCTCATGCCTGTAATCCCAGCACTTTGGGAGGCCTAGGCGGGTGAATCACAAGGTCAGGAGTGATCAATATGGTGAAACTAAAAATACAAAAATTAGCTGGGCATGGTAGCGCACCTGTAGTCCCAGCCTCTCGGGAGGCTGAGGCAGGGGAATTGCTTGAACCCGGGAGGCAGAGCTTGCAGTGAGCCAAGATTGTGCCACTGCACTCAAGCCTGGGCGACGGAGCAAGACTCTGTCTCAAAAATAAATAAATAAATAAATGAATAAATAAATAAAATAATTACATCATAGGAATTTGATAAAGGTTTCAAGAGACAGTGTAAACAAAGAAGTTGGAAAACACTAAATATTAGCTATTATTATAACTGCTAAGGCCTAATGAATGCATACACTTGAATTATATTAATGATTAAAGCATATTTAGTGAGAAAACCGGGATCTAGTCTTTACAATTATTTTCTTAGTAGTAAAATGTTTTTCACTGATTTATTACTTTAAAAATATATACGCATCCTACTACCTGTTCTTACATTAGGAATCTCAATTTCCTTTATCCTCTATGGGAGTTCTTGTCTGTATTTTACAAAGTAACAAACAATAATGTTTTTGCTCTAGCATACATTCAACATGTAGCAATGAATTAGTTCTGAAGTATGTATAACATCTTGTTATGACCTCTTCATGATAAGAGGAACAGAAGTTTTAAGATAATGGCTAGCAATAAAATATAGTCTAAAATTTCAAAAGAGAGGATTCCCTGAATGCAGACCTCCCTTTCTAACGTGGGATACAAGCTTACACCATAGACATCGTATTATTGTCTTATATTCAAAGTGCAGAAAACTAGGCAGATTAAGCATTAAGTAAATATATAATGAATTAGAATGGTAGCTACTATGTAATAAAACAATCAAACCCTGTTAGTAATGTACATAATTGTCTACATGGATTTCTAAGTTTTTTATTTTTTTTCAATAAATAACAAATTCATACATTTCTCAAGCAGTATATTGCCATTAATTACCTTCAAAATACCTAGGAAGTAAAGAAAATGATTGTTGCCATTAGGAGGTTGATATTCAAGTAATATTTAAAGTATAAACAAAATCATCAATATACATGATTCATTTTGGTACACTAACACCTGTAAATGAAACTTAATAAAACAAATTAAACCATTATTCTTAGAGGGAAAAACTTTTCTCACATTTACAAACTACAGATTTATTGATGTTATCACTGTAGAGTGAATACACACACATATAGTTATCTATCTTCAGAAATAGAGTGTAATGTAAATTTAAATAACTGGAATAGAGGCAATAGAAACTCAGAAGACACATCCTTCAATTAGCTCACACGTTTTTAACACAGGCTCGTCTATAACATGTGGTTTGTGAGTCTTGCTTGTTTTCCTCTGCCTTTCTCAGTACCCACTCTCTCATTGACTTAGGTAAAAAAGATGTCACTGTCTAATTAAGTTACTTTTCTTATGACTTCTTGGTTTCCTTTATCAAGGAGAAAAAAAGATAAATCTACAGGGTGTCTTTGTGAAGCTCTTTAGTGTTTATTATCACATCAATTTCCCCTCCCTTCCCAGTGTCTCAGGGATGCATTAATGATTCATTGAGCAGATAAATGCATACTCTTTACTAACCCCATCACCTCCTGGAGATTCTTCATTGTTAGTCTAACAAGTTCTGAGAGCAAATTTTTTAAATCTATTTCTACTAAATATTCCTTGATATAATGAAATGTTTACTAAAAGCCAAATGATCTAGGTTTCTTGAGGGCATATACAGTGTGTTATGGGTAATCCCCTCCAGTCTCACCCCCATTCTCAACCTCATTACATGGGCCACAGAATTCTTGAGAAATTCTCTCCATGCTACACCACTTTCTTCTCTTTGACACATGGACAACAGCAAAAGCACTGTTAGTTTTATCCACTTTCTTTGTATGTACCATCTGGCATTTACTCTGCACAACGCATAGCCAAGTTTAGAGATGTGCCTTCCCTACCCACCTTTGACTCCCACAAGTAAAATGATTTAGCATTTTTGAAGGTGCATGATGACACAGTCCATAATTAAGAAAGATATGCTTGGTAAAGAAGTGTAAAACTTATCCTTCATGTAATTTTTTCCTCTTTTTATATAGTCATTTACATTTATTAAAATGGATCTGTTACCATTCTTGAAGATTCACATTTCTTCACCCACCACCAAGGGATTAAAATTGTTAAGAAGAAATTGTAGAAATAGATTAAACTTATGACATTGATGACTAGTCACGATATCCCCCAAAAGGGTACACTCTATTAATATTATGGTATTTTAGCATATTTCTCAAAGTTAAAGCTGAGATATTGATTTTAATTAACAAATATTTCTTGAAAATACATCTTTTCTTTTATTTGTTTCTTTTTTCTTGGTCTGTTACTGTGACAAATTCCTAAGAATGCTACTACATGAAATTTTACTGAGTAGACTAGAGGGAAAATTTTAGAACAGTAGTGTTAATAACTAGGATGCACCTTTGGAAGTGAATCAGGATTTTATGAATATAATCTTTCCTAGAGTTTTGCAGCCTACTTTCTTAGATGTTTCATAAAGAGTGACAGATTGTAGTCTTAAGATATTTCTTTTTGTGGTTTTTTTCTTCCTTTTTAAAATTTTCTCACCAGGATAGCCTTTGAAATAAAGTGGAATTAACACTGGCAGGAAGTGCCAAAGCCTTTCACTCAGGCTTGTTGTGGTTCAGAAGCTTTTTCCTTCCTCAAGACATGTACTGTATTCTATTCAAAGATAACAGCTGAAGGTTCACGCAGTGAAATGAACACTTTAAGGACCTCATTCCGGCATGCCAGATGTGAACTTTGGGATTGTTTAAAATAGCAACTTGTAAAACAAGAAACAACAACAAAAAAATCCAAAATACTACTCCTTTGGCCTACTGAGTTTTACAGATTGGGAGTGAACGCCTGAGTTTCTGAGCTCTTGTTCTAACTACTAACTGAAGCCAATATATAACATTTTCAGCTTTATTTTTCCCATCTGTCACAATGGGATAATTTTTACTCTCAGCAATACGATGAAATCTCTAAATAGTGGCAATATGGGAAATATTAGTGAAGGAGAGAAAAGTGCCATTCCTCACATTTAAGTTGCTGTGGCAAGAGCTAATTATGGAGTAGGAAAGTGTTAAAATATTTAGAATTCAGGTCTAGTTGAAGGTAGAAATTAATGGAAATAAGGAGAAAAGAAACTGCCTATATTTACATTACTACAAATAGTATTGTCTATTGCAGGGAGACAGTGGCTGCATACTACACTGGCTTTGCACTGGGTTTTCTTTTGGTGACTCTAGCACCGGGGCAGCACTATGGAATAGACCTTGAAATGTCACTAGCATTAACACAAAGAACAATGTTTCCTGAAGTTAGACACACGTATTCTTTTGTGTTATTGTCTTCCTCTTCCATTGAATACTTGCTTACCACACACAGCCAAAATGAATACAAAGAATAGTCAAGGATCCCGTTCAAACCATAAAAGCAGAGTTTTAATGATAAATAGGGGTCTCTTGGAAATGACCTGCTGTTTTGTAAGTTGAAAGGTTGAGTCTTCACCTTTCAACTTTATAAAGATCTTGCTAGATATAAGCAGTCATTGCAAGAGATAAAGAGCAAAGCAATGTCTGAGATAAAATAAAGCCAATATTTTAAAGTTTGCTGACTGCTAAAAGAGGCAAGTAATCTTCCTCAGACACTCAAACAAGTTCTTTGTGTAGCATGCAAGAATGTGCACACGCTGTCTCACACATATACATATATGAGAAAGGATGAAAAAGAGGTGTTGTGAATTATATTTCCTTTTCCTGGGGTAGTTGTACAGTACACAACACCTTTGTTTATAATTTTATTCACAATATTAAATCAGTTTACCTACCTATGCAAAACACTTCGAAAGCTCCCCCTCATCTGTCATAATTATAGAAAACTCTGTCCTCAAACACAGAAATGTTAATAAAATACTTTAATTGCAATATCTTACGGAAAGGTTCACTTTGACTTAATATGCAGCCGAGTCCCATTCTCTTCTGTGGTGTTAATGCTGTCACAATACCCAAGGTGATTTTTATTAATGACAATATTTGCATGTGTCTTATTTCCATTGTAGTGAATTTCAAGGCTGGTGATATATTTTAATGTACATTACTGTACCATAATTATTTAGACATTAGTTTTATACTCACTTGCGTTCAAAGGCACATGTAATGCTAAATAAAATATGTACATATATTCAATTTCAAGGTATTCCATATTTTTGATTACATATTACCACAGACTGCATCTGTATATGTAAAACCTAGCAGATGGTAAGCTAAGAGGTTCCCAATCAGGAAAGGAACAATGGAAGCAGAAAATGAACACATTCTCAAAGGATAAATATTGATACAAAGACTGTATCTATTAAATCTGGGAAATAACATGCTAATAAAGTTCCTAGATAAAGAATGGTCTACAGTGCACAATAATCAAATTTATAATGGCTTATAGTATTTGCTGAACTAATATCATATATGTTAAAAATTAATATTTTAATCATTTTGACAGAAGAAAATACTGAAAAAATAAATGCATATTTTACATAAAAATATAAAAGTATTTATTATGCAAGTTATAGGAAAACTTGGTATTTTGGAAATGGTTTTAAAAGGTTAATGGTATTAATACTTCATATATGATTTATTATTTTATTATGTTCTTAAGTGAAAAAAAGAAATCCTCAAAGAAAGATCTCTAAAGCATCCTGCTGCATATAATTTTAAAAAGTATATGACCTTTACAATCACAATTAACATGCATTATTGCATTTTAACCCTTCGATATATTTCTTATCCTTCCACACACATAACTGATTTTGTATAAAATATTATTTTAAAGTATATGATAATTACATTACTCAAATATAATACAAAATGATATGCATTGTAAAAACTTATTTGTCTATTTTTGTCAAGTTTCTTAAAAATGGATTAAGTTGACTCAGTATTAGAAACATTTTATAAAAATGAATTTTAGAATCAAATATTGCTTTTTTGTTTGGTTGGTTTTTAGACAGGGTTTCTCTCTGTTGCCCAGGCTAGTTTTCGTATTTTTTTTGGAGAGACAAAGATTCACCACTTTTCACCGGCTGGTCTTAAACTCCTAAGCTCAAGCAGTCTGTCCAGCTCAGCCTCCCAAAGTGCTGGGATTACAGGCATAAGCCACCCAAATATCACTTTCAAACCAAAACATAGCCATGCCTTCAATTTCTGATGACATTCTTGAAGTGAATTATTATAATTTATTGTATTGTTGAATTGTTGATTAAGAACTATAGATTAAATACAAAGATTTTTAAAGAGTTATACAATGAGATGCCCTAATTCTCTCGATTTTTGCTGTGCTATTATTTGAGAATTCTTAGTTGTAAGTTGTAATTTCTTCCCCTAAGGTACACATACTTTATAGTTCTTGAGCATAGATACCTAAGGTACATATACTCTATAGTTCTTGAGCATAATTACCTTTTCTTTGCATTCTGTTGCCATGCACACAGGGCTTAGAATAGTAGAATATAATAGTAGGAATATATATCTATATCTATATATATATATATATATATCTTGCTTTGTTCCCCATTCTGGAGTACAGTGGCACAATAATAGCTCATTGTAGCCTCTGGGCTCAATTGATCTTCCCACCTCAGCTTCTTGAGTAGCTGGGACTGCAGATGAGCACCACCATGCCTGGCTACTTTTGAAATTTTTTTAGTAGAGATGGAATCTCGTTATGTTGTCCAGGCTGCTGTCAACACCTGGGCTCAAGTGATCCTCCCCCCTCAGTCTCCCAAAGTGCTAGGATTACAGGCATTCGCCACAGTGCCTGGCCTAATAAATAGGATTTTAAATAAACTAATGAATAACTCAAGTTGGAGGTGAGCATCACCTTTGGAAAAAATTAGGCTATTGCAGTAAAATATGGGTACAAATAACCCGTTTACTCTCTGCTCATCTGTCTTTGTTTGCCATTAATTTTAAAAAGGTGATTAAAAATCTAAAATATAACCTCAGGAGAAATAATGTGATGTGTCATCATACATCAAGGAGATATATGTGAAGCTTTCACAACAGATAAGAAAATTAGGGGATGAGATAAATAAAAGGGCATATGGCATAAGGAAAACAATAAATCACTGTTTATTCTCAGTACTAGAAGCTGTATCTATCAAGGGGATACATCTTAGAAAGATAATCAAAAGCACCTTTAGAAGATAACAAGAAGGAAATATACCATCCTTTAAGAGCAGCCTTTTGGCATGTTTATAGTGCTTAAGGAAAACACATAGTGAGATGGCACAATGCCTATAAGCCTCCAGTACATAACACAGTGTGATTTTGTTCAAGGAACTGATCACAATCCTTTGCTTTGCGGTCCATTTATTTGAATAGATTTCAACTGAAATTAGTTTGGAAAATTTCCATAATCTCAGGATTTGTGGTTTGCCATACACTAAGGCTGTGGTACTTCATATATCTATATATCTATCTATATATATATAAACTTATTTATATTTATAGTTGTATATATAAATTATATATAAAATATTACATAACTTTCCAAATATCATATATATACATATATACACACACACACAAACACAAGGTCTCACTCTGTTGCCCAAGCAGGAGTGCAGTGATATAATCACAGCTTACTGCAGGCTTGGACTCCCAGGCTCAAGCAATTCTCCCACCTCAGTCTTCAGAGTAGCTGGGATCATAGGCAAGCAGCACCACCCTCAGATAATATGTTTTATTTTTATTTTTTTTATTTTTTGAAGAGACAGGGTCTCCCTATGTTGCTCAGGCTTATTTCTACATATTTTAGAGATGCAGTCTTGCTATGATGCCCAGGCTAAAGTGCAGTGGCTATTCACAGGCACCGTGACAGCCTCAGTCCCCTGAGTAGCTGGGACTACAGGCACACACCACTGCACCTGGCTCAGAAAGTTTATATTTTTAACAAGTTTCCAATAATCTTAAAAGTACAAAAATCACTGATTTTGGAGAATTTTTTATTACCATTGTTTTACTATAAAAACCCACACTATAGGAGATAAGTATTAGACTACCTCTTATGTATAAGATAGAAAATGAATTTTATATGGAAAATGCTCTAATGTGTAGATACGAGCTCCATAATTTTATTCAGTAATAGATTGTTTTGACAAAGGTTTTCATCAACGTGTTTCATTTTCCTTATCTCCGTGAATAGTCATCCCCCTTTCATTCATAAGCAAATTCTTCTAACCAGGTATGGCCTAATCTCTCTTTTGCTTCAATAATCATTTTGGATTCATCATTCCTTTTCTAGTGTTTCTTACATTAAAATCTTAGCTTTTTTCTCATAGCATATTAAACTCTTTTAAAATCGGTCTGATCGTTTGTCTCACTATAGTTTCCTTATTATTCAAGCCTTTAAAAATAAATGATCCACTTTCCCTTCACTCTACTATTATCTGGTTAATTTTTAAAACATTGGATTATTCCACATGGATTTTCCTCCAGAACTGCTCTGGAAAAAGGCATCAAGCCTATCTTAGTTGTAAAACTCAACCCGATCAGACATAATGAGTTTTTTTTCGTGTGTGTGTTTGTGTTTTGTTTTTTTGAGACGGAGTCTCATTCTGTCACCCAAGCTGGAGTGCAGTGGCGAGGTCCTGGCTCACTGCCACCTCCGCCTCCCGGGTTCAAGCGATTCTCCTGCCTTAGCCTTCTGAGTAGCTGGGATCACAGGCATGTGCCACCACGCCCAGCTAATTTTTGTATTTTTAGTAGAGAAGGGATTTCACTATGTTAGTGAGGCTGGTCTTGAACTCCTGACCTTGCTATCTGCCCGCCTTGGCCTCCCAAAGTGCTGGCATAATGAGTTTTTATCATTTACTCAAAATTGCCACTTTCTCCCCACTATCAGGACTTAGATGGATTCTTGTACCTGAAATCTATGTGAAATCTCACCACTGCTTCCTCTCCTTAAACTCCCCTTCCGTTTTTTTGCTTTGCACTTAACAACAACAACAAAAATTTAAGTGATCTGCTAAAATTATTTCCTCCAAAAAATTTCCCCTTCCCCTTACAGACTTGGTCCTACAGCACAATGTAATTCTCTTGGCAAAGAATTTACACGTCAGTGGCAATTGTTTGCTTAGATGTTAATCTTTCCCCTCACTGTCAGCTACTGTAGTATAGGGTCCAGGTGTTTCTTGCTAGGAGGCATTCAATAAATATTGCTTGAAAGAATTAACTGCTTCCCCTAATGTTTTACTTTGATAGCAAGCTCCTTTGTATTGTAATTTTAAAACTTGTTTCCACTCTCCTCATTTTTCCTCTAGGGGTTCTCAAACACTATTCGAATGCTCTTCCTAATTGTGCTAATAGTCCAGTGTATAAAGCCTGCCATTCCAGTGTAGAAATCAGATATTTCACTTTCCCTGCCTGTCATACATACAGATGTTATCCTGTTATTTGGGCTCCACTAGTTAGATACATTTAAGTGAGATTTATATGTAACAATCAACAATGTGAAGAAATGGACACCACATAGAATCCATTCTTCATATAAGACTTAGGGTAGCAATGCCAAGGATCTATTATCCAATTCCCAGTGTAAGCAGTGTCCTCTGGACTGTTTGTGCCCAGTTGTGGAGTTTCCACTGGAGAACCACCACAGTGTGTGGTGAGTATTATGCAATTCCTAATTCTGAGACTAAAAATCTGGTCTTCTAGGAGATCCTTTGAGTTACCAGATGTCCTTAAATAAATTACTTTCCTGTTTAAACAAGTTAAAGTGGGTGTTCCTTTGTGCAGCTATGAGCTCCAATAGATTTATCTCCTTATCTTGAGTTGTACCTTTCCAGCTGCTTTAGAAGAATCTTCTACCTATACCTGGACTTTAATTATATTTGTTCATTTAGTCACTCAAGAAATATCAATTGAGTACCTATAAATGTCAGATGCTACTGTAGATATCAGGAACTCTGCAGAGGACTAAACAGAAACATTTCCTTCATGTGTTGATCATATTGTGGGCTGAGAGAGAAAATAATATTTCCTGAGTGATCATTGTACAGAAGAAAATAGAAGTAGAGCACATGAGTACTCAGGAACTGGTGGCATAAGGATGCTATTTAAGGTATGATATGCATGGAAGACTTCTCTTATTTGGGACATTTGATGAGAAACCTAAGGCTCCAAAATATTCTGTGACCTTCTGGAGGAAGCACACTGTAGACAGTGTAAACAGTAAGTGAAAAGGCTCTGATGTGTCAGTGTGAGTCATGTGCTTAGAAAACACAACAGCCTGAAATAGGGAGGAAGTGCCTGAAACAGCCCAAGCTTTGTTCCTGTCCTTGTTAGGGAATGTACCATTTTGAGTCAGGAAGGAAATGCCCAGGTCAGCCAAGGTTTTGTTTCTCTCTCCCCTGGAAGCAGGATGTACTTGAAAGTTTTGCACAGCAAGTCATATGGCCCATAAGGTATATAACCCAGATTGGGCAGGCTGCCTTTCAGGGTCCTTCAGCTATAGTGTAAGTGGAGGCACATGCACTATCTGTGCTAGTCAGCTTTCTTGAACTTTGGGGGACTGGCTCACAAAAAAACAGGCCTACTTTTTCCCTTGCAGCCATGTGCACATAGTAAACTCGCCTCATACAACTTATGGCATGTGAGTGTATTCTGTCTCACTAGACTCAGGTATTAGCAATGTTGCAGAGGAGGATGGCGTAGGTGGAAGCACTCGACTCCTATTCCTGGTAGTTCACCTCGCGATGATCTCTGCTGTGCTTTACGCAGTGAGAGTATTTCCTTGGGACTGGTTATTAGTGAACTTGTTTCAGAGAGGGCGGATAACACAGGCTTACAGAGCCTCATAGGGCATTATAAGTACTTATATTGCCCTATGAATGTGTTTGAAAGCCATCGAAGATTTTAAACAGAGGAGTAATGTCTGGATTATATTTAAAACTATCCCTGACTCCTCTATGATAAATAGATTGAGAGGGCATGTGTTGGGTAACGACATTGTTTAGTAAATAGCTTTAGTAGAAAAGAGATCAGAACACTGAGCCTTAGGCTTTTTCAGTCACAGAGAAAGACAGAGAATCTAGAAAAGGGGACTGTACACGAGATACGAGAAAACAAGAAAATGAGGTGTCACAGAAGTGAAGCCATATGAAGATAAAATTTCGAGGAAGAAGTCAACTATAGCAACTGACATGTCGAGAAGATGGGACAGAGAGGTAGGAATGTGGAAGTTATTGACAGCATAAACTTTAAATTCTCTTATTTTACTAACTTGATTCTATTATTTTCTACTACTTGATAATGTCTACTTAACATGTCTTTTTCTACTACCCATATTTGATAAGTAGATGCTTCCAACTCAGATTGCTTTAGTGAAACGCAGACTCTTTTGCCAAATCGTACTGGATATTTCCGCTTGAAGTTCAATATATTTCTCTCAAAAATCATCCCATCTACTCTCACCTAGATTCTGTTAACCTTAAGTGTCCTTTTCAGTTTGGAAGACAATTTAGAGTCAATGAAGCTGTTACAGGTAGTTAGGCATACGCAGAGCAGGAGAGGGCTATCCCCCACCCGCTAGAAATGTTGGGTGGTGGTTCAGCAATTATCACATTGCTTCTCTAAAACTGATAATTCGGCAACCAGGGAGAGACAATTTTGTTTTTTGAGACAGTCTCACTCTTGTCACCCAGGCTGGAGTGCAATGGCGCGATCTCAGCTCACTGCAACCTCCACCTCCCAAGTTCAAGTGATTCTCCTGCCTCAGCCTCCCGAATAGCTGGGATTACAGGCATGCACCACTTTGCCCGGCTAATTTTGTATTTTGAGTAGAGATGGGGTTTCTCCATGTTGGTCAGGGTGGTCTTGAACTCCCAACCTCAGGTAATCCGCCTGCCTCGGCCTTCCAGAGTACTGAGGTTATAGGCGTGAGCCACCGTGCCCTGCCGAGATACAATCTCCTGATGGTCCACACCTGTTAATATTAAAAGTGTTCACTGAATGCAAGCCCCAGGGAGCAGCAGCTTCTTGGGCATGTGTATTGAGACAAATGGAGAAGTATGACGTTCTGGAGGCACATGGCACCGGAAAAAGGAAAAAAGCCTCAGATGGGCATGCGTATAACTTTCTGATGACACTGCGCGTGCTCAATACGAAGGGCAAGGAAAGCACTGCTCATGTGGAAAACCCACCCTAGGGGAAGAATCATGGGAAACAGGGGAGCCTATAAAGTCCCAGAATCAGGTTAACAGGGCTCCTTTTTCTTTGACCTTCAAGCGCCCACTTAGATCTCTTCCAGGGTTTCCTTCCTTTCTTTCCTATTCTAAAGCGTTTTTAATAAACTTCCACTCTTGCTCTGAAACTTGCCTTGGTCTCTTTTTCTACTTGATGCCCCTCAGTCGAATTATTTCTTCTGAGGAGGCAAGGACTGAAGTTGCTATGGACCCATACGGACAGGCAGCCAGTAATAGGGTAACTCAGATCTCTGCCACCAGTAACAAAACTACCATGATACCTAAGTCATATTAACTTTATATCTTAAAAATCTGTCAAATTTTTTTTTAACACTCCATAGTTCATGACCTTCTCATCTCTTGCTTGGGTTATTAATATATCCATATTTTCCATATCCATACTTCAGTCTTAAGCTTCATTTTTTTCATATTCTCAAATCTCTTGTCATACTAATTATTCTAAATAGAAAATTTATAATATGATATCCCTGTTCACAATCATTTATCGGCTTCCCATAATATCAGGATGAAAATTAATATGACAGGGCCTGGTATTCTTAATCTGTTCTTCCCTATTGCTTAAGTTTAATCTTCTGCTTTTGTATCCCTGAAACTTTTGTTTCTTGAATTCTCATCTACTTCCATTTCCCTGAAAAGAAGCATGCCTTCTCTCATTTTCATTGCTTTTCCTCATTCAGCTTTCTCTAACTGGACTATTTTTATGTATTTGCCCAAATGGCACTGGGGCAATATACTGATTCTCTTAATAAGTTTGGAAGTATAATAAATTGAGACAAATCTTAACTAATTGCTAAAACATCAGACTAAATTTTGGCTACCATATTGGGCTGTAACAGTGGTTCCAACATGCAGGCCCTTAAATGTGCCATTTCTCTGCATGATTGAATGTTGAACAAAAGGTGTTTATGTGGCCTTTATACAATTCACAGGAAGGATTTAATTGATTTTAATTCTCTGTGGGAAACATAATTTAACTTACTAAATCCTTAGTTCTGAAAACAACAAAGACAATGGGAAATGGATTTGTATATGCAGAACATAAAAATTTTAGTCTTTCAATCATGTGGTAGTACATAAATATATGTGCCTTTATATGAAAATTATTGTAGTATAACTCTCAGAATCTTAACAGTTTATTTTATAGAAAACACATAGCAGTAGGGGTGGAGCCAAGATGGCCGAATAGGAACAGCTCCTGTCTCCAGCTCCCAGCCTGAGCAACAAAGAAGACAGGTGATTTCTGCATTTCCGTTTGAGGTACCGGGTTCATCTCACTAGGGAGTGCCAAACAGCGGGTGCAGGACAGTCGGTGAAGCGCACTGTGCACGAGCCGAAGCAGGGTGAGGCATTGCCTCACTCGGGAAGCGCAAGGGGTCAGGGAGTTCCCTTTCCTAGTCAAAGAAAGGGGTAACAGACGGCACCTGGAATATTGGGTCAGTCCCACCCTAATACTGCGCTTTTCCAATGGGCCTGGAAAACGGCACACCAGGAGACTGTGTCCCACACCTGGCTCAGAGGGTCCTATGCCCATGGAGTCTCGCTGATTGCTAGCACAGCAGTCTGAGATCAAACTGCAAGGCGGCAGCCAGGCTGGGGAAGGGGCGCCCGCCATTGCCCAGGCTTGCTTAGGTAAACAAAGCAGCCAGGAAGCTCAAACTGGGTGGAGCCCACCACAGCTCAAGGAGGCCTGCCTGCCTCTGTAGGCTCCACCTCTGGGGGCAGGGCACAGACAAACAAAAAGTCAGCAGGAACCTCTGCAGACTTAAATGTCCCTGTCTGACTGACAGCTTTGAAGAGAGTAGTGGTTCTCCCAGCATGCAGCTGGAGACCTGAGAATGGACAGACTGCCTCCTAAAGTGGGTCCCTGACTCCCGAGCAGCCTAACTGGGAGGCACCCCTCAGTAGGGACAGACTGACCTCACTCGGCCAGGTACTCCTCTGAGACAAAACTTCCAGAGGAACTATCAGACAGCTGAATTTGTGGTCTCACGAAAATCTACTGTTCTGAAGCCACCGCTGCTGACACCCAGCCAAACAGGGTCTGGAGTGGACCTCTAGCAAACTCCAATAGACCTGCAGCTGAGGGTCCTGTCTGGTAGAAGGAAAACTAACAAACAGAAAGGACATCCACACCAAAAACCCATCTGTACATCACCATCATCAAAGACCAAAAGTAGATAAAACCACAAAGATGGGGAAAAAACAGAGCAAAAAAACTGGAAACTCTAAAAAGCAGAGCACCTCTCCTCCTCCAAAGGAACGCAGTTCCTCACCAGCAATGGAACAAAGCTGGATGGAGAATGACTTTGACGAGTTAAGAAAAGAAGGCTTCAGATGATCAAACTACTCCGAGCTATGGGAGGAAATTCAAAACAATAGCAAAGAAGTTAAAAACTTTGAAAAAAATTAGAAGAATGCATAACTAGAATAACCAATGGAGAGAAGGGCTTAAAGGAGCTGATGGAGCTGAAAGCCAAGTATCGAGACTACACGAAGAATACAGAGGCCTCAGTAGCTGATGCGATCAACTGGAAGAAAGGGTATCAGTGATGGAAGATGAAATGAATGAAATGAAGCGAGAAGGCAAGTTTAGAGAAAAAAGAATAAAAAGAAACAAAGCCTCCAAGAAATTTGGGACTATGTGAAAAGACCAAACCTACGTCTGATTGGTGTACCTGAAAATGACGGGGAGAATGGAACCAAGTTGGAAAACACTCTGCAAGATATTATCCAGGAGAACTTCCCCAATCTAGCAAGGCAGGCCAACATTCAGGAAATACAGAGAATGCCACAAAGATACTCCTCGAGAAGAGCAACTCCAAGACACATAATTGTCAGATTCACCAAAGTTGAAATGAAGGAAAAAATGTTAAGGGTAGCCAGAGAGAAAGGTCGGGTTACCCACAAAGGGAAGCCCATCAGACTAACAGCTGATCTCTCGGCAGAAACATTACAAGCCAGAAGAGAGTGGGGGCTGATATTCAACATTCTTAAAGAAAAGAATTTTCAACCCAGAATTTCATATCCAGCCAAACTAAGCTTCATAAGTGAAGAGAAATAAAATACTTTACAGACAAGCAAACGCTGAGAGATTTTGTCACCACCAGGCCTGCCCTAAAAGAGCTCCTGAAGGAAGCACTAAACATGGAAAGGAACAACTGGTACCAGCCACAGCAAAAACATGCCAAATTGTAAGGACCATCGAGGCTAGGAAGAAACTGCATCAACTAACGAGCAAAATAACCAACTAACATCATAATGACAGGATCAAATTCACACATAACAATATTAACTTTAAATGTAAATGGGCTAAATGCTCCAATTAAAAGACACAGACTGGCAAACAGGATAAGGAGTCAAGACCCACCAGTGTGCTGTATCCAGGAAACCCATCTCATGTGCAGCGACACACATAGACTCAAAATAAACGGATGGAGGAAGATCTATCAAGCAAATGGAAAACAAAAAAAGGCAGGGATTGCAATCCTAGTCTCTGATAAAATAGACTTTAAACCAACAAAGATCAAAAGAGACAAAGAAGGCCATTACATAACGGTAAAGGGATCAATTCAACAAGAAGAGCTAACTATTATAAATATATATGCACCCAACACAGGAGCACCCAGATTCATAAAGCAAGTCCTCAGTGACCTACAAAGGGACTTAAACTCCCACACAATAATAATGGGAGATTTTAACACCCCACTGTCAACATTAGACAGATCAACGAGACAGAAAGTTAACAAGGATATCCAGGAATTGAACTCAGCTCTGCACAAAGTGGACCTAATAGACATCTACAGAACTCTCCACCCCAAATCAACAGAATATACATTTTTTTCAGCACCACACCACACCTATTCCAAAATTGACCACATAGTTGGAAGTAAAGCTCTCCTCAGCAAATGTAAAAGAACAGAAATTATAACAAACTGTCTCTCAGACCACAGTGCAATCAAACTAGAACTCAGGATTAAGAAACTCACTCAAAACTGCTCAACTACATGGAAACTGAACAACGTGCTCCTGAATGACTATTGGGTACATAATGAAATGAAGGCAGAAATAAAGATGTTCTTTGAAACCAACGAGAACAAAGACACAACATACCAGAATCTCTGGGACACATTCAAAGCAGTGTGTAGAGGGAAATTTATAGCACTAAATGCCCACAAGAGAAAGCAGGAAAGATCCAAAATTGACACCCTAACATCACAATTAAAAGAACCAGAGAAGCAACAGCAAACACATTCAAAAGCTAGCAGAAGGCAAGAAATAACTAAAATCAGAGCAGAACTGAAGGAAATAGAGACACAAAAAACCCTTCAAAAAATTAATGAATCCAGGAGCTGGTTTTTTGAAAAGATCAACAAAATTGATAGACCACTAGCAAGACTAATAAAGAAGAAAAGAGAGAAGAATCAAATAGATGCAATAAAAAATGAAAAAGGGGATATCACCACTGATCCCACAGAAATACAATCTACCATCAGAGAGTACTACAAACACCTCTATGCAAATAAACTAGAAAATGTAGAAGAAATGGATAAATTCCTCGACAAATACACCCTCCCAAGACTAAACCAGGAAGAAGTTGAATCTCTGAATAGACCAATAACAGGTTCTGAAATCGTGGCAATAATCAACAGCTTACCAACCAAAAAGAGTCCAGGACCTGATGGATTCACAGCCGAATTCTACCAGAGGTACAAGGAGGAACTGGTACCATTCCTTCTGAAACTATTCCAATTGATAGAAAAAGAGGGAATCCTCCCTAACACATTTTAGGAGGCCAGCATCATCCTAATACCAAAGCCTGGCAGAGACACAACCAAAAAAGAGAATTTCAGACCAATATCATTGATGAACATCGATGCAAAAATCCTCAGTAAAATACTGGCAAACAGAATCCAGCAGCACATCAAAAAGCTTATCCACCATGATCAAGTGGGCTTCATCCCTGGGATGCAAGGCTGGTTCAACATATGCAAATCAATAAATGTAATCCAGCATATAAACAGAACCAAAGACAAAAACCACATGATTATCTCAATAGATGCAGAAAAGGCCTTTGACAAAATTCAACAACGCTTCATGGTAAAAACTCTCAATAAATTAGGTATTCATGGAATGTATCTCAAAATAATAAGAGCTATCTATGACAAACCCACAGCCAATATCATACTGAATGGGCAAAAACTGGAAGCATTCCCTTTGAAAACTGGCACAAGACAGGGATGCCCTCTCTCACCACTCCTATTCAACATAGTGTTGGAAGTTCTGGCCAGGGCAATCAGACAGGAGAAGGAAATAAAGGGTATTCAGTTAGGAAAAGGAAGTCAAATTGTCCTGTTTGCAGGTGACATAGATTGTATATCTAGAAAACCCTATTGTCTCAGCCCAAAATCTCCTGTAAGCTGATAAGCAACTTCAGCAAAGTCTCAGGATACAAAATCAATGCATAAAAATCACAAAGCATTTTTGTATGCCAATCACAGACAAACAGAGAGCCAAATCATGAGTGAACTCCCATTCACAATTAGCTAAAGAGAATAAAATACCTAAGAATCCAACTTACAAGGGATGTGAAGGACCTCTTCAAGGAGAACTACAAACCACTGCTCAATGAAATAAAAGAGGATACAAACAAATGGAAGAACATTCCATGCTCATGGGTTGGAAGAATCAATATTGTGAAAATGGCCATACTGCCCAAGGTAATTTTAAAGATTCAGTGCCATCCCCACTATGCTACCAATGACTTTCTTCATATACTTGAAAAAACTACTTTAAAGTTCATATGGAACCAAAAAGAGCCCGCATCGCCAAGTCAATCCTAAGCCAAAAGAACAAAGCTGGAGGCATCACGCTACCTGACTTCAAACTATACTACAAGGCTACAGTAACTAAAACAGCATGGTACTGGTACCTACCAACAGAGACATAGATCAAATGGAACAGAACAGAGCCCACAGAAATGATGCCGCATATCTACAACTATCTGATCTTTGACAAACCTGACAAAAACAAGAAATGGGGAAAGGATTCCCTATTTAATAAATGGTGCTGGGAAAACTGGCTAGCCATATGTAGAAAGCTCAAACTAGATCCCTTCCTTACACCTTATACAAAAATTAATTCAAGATGGATTAAAGATTTACATGTTAGACCTAAAACCATTAAAACTCTACAAGAAAAGCTAGGCAATACCATTCAGGACATAGGCATGGGCAAGGACTTCATGTCTAAAACACCAAAAGCAATGACAACAAAAGCCAAAATTGACAAATGGGATCTAATTAAACTAAAGAGCTTCTGCACAGCAAAAGAAACTACCATCAGAGTGAATAGGCAACCTACAGAATGGGAGAAAATTTTTGCAACCCACTCATCTGACAAAGGGCTAATATCCAGAATCTACAATGAACTCAAACAAATTTACAAGAAAAAAACAAACAACCCCATCAAAAAGTGGGTGAAGACATGAACAGACACTTCTCAAAAGAAGATATTTATGCAGCCAAAAAACACATGAAAAAATGCTCATCACTGGCCATTAGAAAAATGCAAATCAAAACCACAATGAGATACCATCTCACACCAGTTAGAATGGTGATCCTTAAAAAGTCAGTAAACAACAGGTACTGGAGAGGATGTGGAGAAACAGGAACACTTTTACACTGTTGGTGGGACTGTAAACCAGTTCAACCATTGTGGAAGTCAGTGTGGCGATTCCTCAGGGATCTAGAACTAGAAATACCATTTGACCCAGCCTTCCCATTACTGGGTATATACCCAAAGGATTATAAATCATGCTGCTATTAAGACACATGCATACGTATGTTTATTGCGGCACTATTCACAATAGCAGACTTGGAACCAACCCAAATGTCCAACAAGGATAGACTGGATTAAGAAAATGTGGCACATATACACCATGGAATACTATGCAGCCATAAAAAATGATGAGTTCATGTCCTTTGTAGGGACATGGATGAAACTGGAAACCATCATTCTCAGTAAACTATCACAAGGACAAAACACCAAACACCGCATGTTCTCACTTATAGGTGGGAATTGAACAATGAGAACACATGGACACAGGAAGAGGAACATCACACACCGGGGACTGTTGTGGGGTGGGGGTAGCGGGGAGGGACAGCATCAGGAGATATACCTAATGCTAAATGATGAGTTAATGGGTGCAGCAAAACAACATGGCACATGGATACATATGTAACAAACCTGCACATTGTGCACATGTACCCTAAAACCTAAAGTATAATAATAATTAAAAAAAAAGAAAATACTTTGTAAGCTGTAAAATGTCATATAAATAAAAAGAATAAAATAATAAAAAAATCATTTAAGTAATAATACAAAAAAAAAGAAAACACATAGTAGTAAATTCCTCTTGAATATCATAGAGAAAGTATTGTTTAACAGTCTTTGTGGTAAGTCGTCATTTAGAAATACAGTTGAGCAGAAAAGAATTACATAGATTTTTTTCAGACTGACCTTTAACCCTGAGAAAATGAACACTGAGTAACAGAAATTATTTTACATAATTGAGATATGAAAATATTCCAAAGTTATATGAACTCTTGACAGGTTACCTAATTTAGGAATCAAAGTATATTATTATTATTATAGGTAATTATCTCAAATACTTATGATTCCAAAAATATGAATCAGGCAAATTTTACACATTCTATAAGCAAACTTTCTCATAGAATTACTATGCTCTAGCATAAGAGTAAACATTAACATTTGGAAAAATATAGTATATAGTAAAATCCCAGTTTGTCTTTTTTTGCTAAGTACATCAAGTATTAAAAGCAAAGTGTCAGTTGCTTTTTCAGGAAAGTAAGCTTGCAAAATTAGTTTTCTAAATAAGATAATGAAATTGCTTTAGAAAGCAGTTTTCTCCATATAATAGGTCTCTAAAAATTAGTTTTGATAGATATCAATGTACTGATTTCATATGACACCTATGATATATGAACATTAATGTTTTTTGTAAAATTTGGATAGGTTTTATAAAAATTGCCAAATTAAAATATCAAATTGCTTAAGAATGACATGTTAACTAATTTGATAAATTTTATGTAGGAGCCATGTGTCTTCTTCAGAACTGTGGATTGACTGTCTTCATACATCCCTTGATGTGTAAGAAATTTTAGTGTTTTGAAAAATCTAGCATCTTTGTAAGCATGATAAAGGGGTGATAAACACAACTTCTGAATTGGCTTATTTTCAACTTTAATGGGTTTTTTGAGATGTGATTCATATAGCCTTTAATTCACCTATTAAAGTGTACAATTCAATGTCTTACCTATAGTCATAAGGTTGTGCAATTATCATCACAATCGAATTTTAAAACATTGCCATATCTCCAAAAGGAAATCTTATAAACATTAGTAAGCAGTCACTCTCCATCCTGCTTCCACCTCCCAGCAGCTACTAATCTACATCCTGACTTTATGTATTTGCCTATTTGATGTTTCAAATAAATGGAATTATGCCATATGTCTCCTTTTGTATCTGACTTCTTTCATTCAGCTTAAGGCTTTCAGGTTAATCCATGGTTTTGCAAATATTAGTAGGATACTCCTTTATTATATTTAAATAATATTTCATTGTATGGACATACAACGTCTACTTATTTATTGATGAACATTTGAGCTATGACACTTTTGGCCATTATAATTTATGCTGCCATAAACATTTGTGTACAGGTTTTGTGTGGACATGTGCACATGTCTTGATTATATAGTTAGAAGTGAAATTGCCGGGTAATATGATACCTCTGTGTTTAACCACTGGGAGACCTGCCGGACTGCTTTCCAAAGTCACTATACCACTTCACATTCCTACCAGAAAAGGGTGAGGATTGCCTATACTTGTTATTAACTGTCCTTTTGCTTATAGCAATTCTAGTGGGTTGGAAGTGGTATGTCATTTTAGTTTTGATTTGAATTTACCTGATGAGTAATGCAGTTGAGCAACTTCATTTCTACAAATTCACGAATTCATCAAATCTCCTTCAGTTATTGATTTATTTGGGTTTTACTGTTGACTATGATGTGTCTGGGTGTGAATATCCTTGAGTTTATTCTACTTGGAGATTCTATTACCTGTTTTTTTGTTGTTTGCTTGTTTTTTCTGTGCATGAGTTACACTTTCCTTACATGTCCTCAATTTTTCTTGTTGCTAAAAATTGGATATATTAGATAAAATACTGCAATAATACTCGATAATGATCTCTTCCTGGAGGTTGTTTATGTTCTTTGCTTGGTCATCTATTTGTCTGGAGGCTTGGCTCTACAAATTCTGTCTTGTGCATCCCCTGCAGTGTTCAGTCTCTCATGCCCCTGCTCTGTTTCCTTTTCTCTCCCTCTATCATTTATTCCAGCTACCTAGAAGTTGCCCCTGGGCTGACATAAGCATTTACTGGTCAAAAGTTGTTGTTAAGCTACTTTACCTCATTCGATTTTTACTCTTCACTAGTGCATGTTTGTGTGGCTTGAAGGCCACAGAAACAGCTCTGGAAATTGCTTTTTTCGCCCTACATTTCCCTATAAATAGAGGTTTGGATGTTTGCTCTATGATCACTTCTAGACTTGCATAGTCTTGGGCATGCACACAGTCTTCCAGACTGTAGGTGATGGGTGTAATTTAATTTTTATTCTCACTTAATAGAATTCCTCCTGCTGATAGCAGGAGGCAGACAAATTCCCAGGCAGAAAAGGGCAGGTGCCCAGTGAAACTAGACTTTCAAGCCACCGATAGTCTGAAGTCTGAAAACTGAGCTGCTAGTTCTGGTTGCAGTCTGCGACCCAGAGTGACAACTTCCTTGATGCCTTTTAGCCAATTGAATGGTGCTTTTTCCAGGCCTGCCCATGGACCAATCAGTATGCACTCCCTCATTCTGAACCCATAAAAACCCCAGACTCACTCACACTTAGGGACTTTCTGCCTTTGCCTTGGAGTATGGGCAACCCATTGTGGGTCCCTTCTTCTGTCGAGAGCTGTTACCTGTCGAGAGCTGTTCTCGACAATTTTATAGTACTTTCAGGAATCATTCTTAAGGAAATAGTCTTTCGCCTTCTTTCTTCTATTACCTGCTGGCTGTAATATATATGCGATCACATACAAAAGCAGTAATATGAAGGAACTTGAACCCTCCTTAATTGTGGAAATGCAATTAATGGTTAAGTAGGACTCTTCTCTACCTTGCTCACTCTCCAGTTGTCACTTAACACCATTCTTCTTGGATGCAGGACAAGAACCTGGAACCATAGGTGCGAACACAGCTGTAACACCGTAGCCCTTCCATGTGACAGGAAGCGGTGGTAAGGCCGGGCCAGCCCAGGAACCATGGGCCTAAGTAGGGCAGTGGGACCAAATGAGCTGTAACGCAAACCAGCTAAAACACGTTCCTGGCCTGCTTGCCTAGCTGCCGGCAGTGACACGCTCCTATTTGCCAAACTTGGAGAGAAGAGCTGTGACCCTTCTGGGAGCCCAAATCTTGGGACTCCCTGAGCCAGAGATATGAAAAGGTGTAACACTTCTTGGGGCTCCAAGGTTGCTGGTCTCTGAATCTTCGGACACCACTGCATTCCTCTAGTCCAGACAGCGGTGCCCAAGGCAGAAGCTGCTGGAGGCACAGTTGGTCCAGCTACAGTCTCTCTCGCTTGGAGCTTCTGCCTGTGCCAGTGCCTGGAGCTGCCTGCCCCACCGCAGAAGCCAGTGCACCTGGCTGTGCGCAGTGGCTGGACCCTGTGCTCCCTCGCTTACACATCCCTCATCGCTCCATGCCGGGCTCACCCGCGGGGAAGTGTGGGATCTGGGCTGGTAGCACAAACCAAGCACAGGCTGCCAGGCTGAGTGGGTGGAGCCAGCCCAGCTGTCGTGAGCAAAACTCAAGCAGAGGTGCCAGTGGCCAAAGAGGCTTCCAGCTGGTGAAGCGGCACTGAAAGAATCCTGCGTAGCTGGGTTAGTGCAGCTTATTTTTCACTCTGTTTTGTCAAAGGTTGCATTTAAGTGCCTTGTATTAGATTTCCACCTTATGTTGATGGGTCTGTGCGCAGCTTCGTGAATGCTTTCAACACTGTCCCATGTCTTTCTCTACTTAGTCCTGAGTGGGTGCAGCCTAGAGCATGTGAATGGTCTTTCTGAAACACAGAGTCAATTTGGATCTCAGGAAGTCTCTTTTAGGCTGTCTTTTTTTCCTAGTTCTATTAAATATCTGACTGTTTTGCCATCTTGCACGTATGTTGGAGCTACTAGCCTCCTCTTGAACACTCCCCACCAAGATCTCAATCATTTTTGACAATTCTTTAGGCAGGTAGTTTTCCATACTCTGTTCCAAATAAAACCAGTCTCCATGGGCAGAACTGCTAACTTTTCCATTGTTCGTTTCGTTTGATTTGTAAATTCAGATTTGAAAACATTGAAATTAAAGACAATACTGATTTCTAAGTGGAGATTAATCCCTTTGCTCCCATAAACCTTTCCCCAAATACATGTCCTGGAGCACATGTAAGGAAAGCTCCCTAATACAGACTAACCAGTAAGGCTTGTCTTATATTAATAATATATTAAATAATTATATTAAATAATATAATTATTTAATATTATAGATGCAAATTTATTTAATCCTGGTTCGCTTATACAAGTGTTGCTTCAGAAACATTGGACTTTAATTATCAGTTTTCTGATGTTTCTCCTTTGAATTTGAAACTGACCCAATAGTCCCATAGACTGTTCTTTTGGATAAACATAGAAATTGACCTTTCTGTTCTTAAAGCTTGAAATTTATATTTGTTTTATCTGAGTTCCTTCCTCAATAAAGAACCTTTAGTCCTCTAAAAAAAAAAAAAAAAAAAGTATCAAAGAATTGAAACTCACCAGATCACCACATCCAGATAATGAGACTTTAGACCCCTCACTCATCATGATTGCTTCCTTGCCCCTTCCTAGTTCCTGCTTTCTTATATAGTGTTACATTTCTCCCCTGCTATATAAACCCCTGGTTTTAGTGGTACAGAGAGATGGATTTGAGAGTGTGCTCCTATCTCTTTAGCTGCAGCACCCGATTAAGGCCTTCTTACTTGGCAGTACTTGATTAGATTTCTGTGTGGTGAGCAGCAGGGCCTAGACTAAACCTCTGGTGTTTTGGTAACAAATTGAGTTGTTATATAGTAAATGATCCATTAGAAATTAATATTCTTAACACACATTTCTTGGGGATTAAGCTTTATCAGAATACATTTCTTTCATTCAAACTTTATAATTTTTTCAGCTAAAAAATCCACAAATTACAAAGTGTTCAAATAGGTGCCAATCTTCAGAAGAGATAAACATGCTCATTAGTACATATCTCAGTAAATAATTAGGGATTGATCGTTGAAATATGATTATAGTTATATGTATCTCTCCCATTCAATCTATTAGCAAATTCTATCCACACAGAATATAGCTCAAATCAATCTACTTTCTTTTATCCCAATTGCTTCCACCTAATTCTAAGCCAATGTCAGTTCTATCCTTGAAACTAGAGTCTCTTTCCACCCTTAGCACCAATAAAACCTTCACTCGGTAGTCAGAGGGAACTTTTTAAAAGAAAAATATAATCCGAAGAAATTGAAATCAGTACTTCACAGTGATACCTGCATGTCCATGGTCATTGCAGCATTATTTACAATAGTCAAAATATGAAATCAAAATGCATGTTCAACAATAGACAAATGGATAAAGAAAATGTGTTTTATAAACCTGATGGAATGTTATTCAGCCTTAAAAAAGAAAGAAATTCTGTCATTTTTGACAATGTGGATGAATCTGGAGAACATTATGTTAAGTGAAATAAGTCAGGCATAGAAAGACAAATACCACATGATCTTACCTATATATGGAGCCTTAAACAATCAAACTCACAGAAGTAGAGTAAAATGTCGGTTACCAGAGGCTGGAGGCAGGAGGAGAAATGGGAAAATGTTTGTCAAAGGGTACAAAGTTTCAGTTAGGAAGAATATGTTTTTAAGATCTATTGCACAACATGGTGACTATATTAATAATGCATTGTATATTCAAAATTGCTAAGAGATTAAATGTCAAATGTCTCACCACAAAAAATAAGTGATGCATATGCTAATTAGCCTTATTTAATCATTCCAGGTTGTATCACATTGTATCCCATAAATACATGCAATTATTCTTTGTAAATTAAATGTAATAAAACAAAATAAAAATGCCATCTTGTTATTTTTTCTACTGAGTGTTTTGTATTGTTTTACTTTATTTTACTAATGTTAGTTCAATAGTCATATGATAAAAATAAAGTCGGGTCTCATCAGATAAAGAAACATTTTCAGGTGGATTAATTATCAAAATTTATACATGAAAACCTGTATTTAAAAGTATAAAATATAGAAACGAACATATACAAATATAAAGAAATGTATTACATGTATTTAGATATATATACACATACATAAATATATGCATTCAATTCTGTATTTTATGTTACATCTCATGTTTAGGAAGAAACACCTTTCTAGTACTAAGACATTTTCGTCATAAGCAACTAGAACTTCATATTATCAAAACATGTAATGTTCCCTCTTGGTCCACCCCCACTCCCAATTTTCTTACCTTACCTATAGATAATTATATTATGTGTACATATTTATATAAATGTTTTTTGTACATTGAATATATTGTTTCTCCTTTTACTTTTTAGCCAACAATTTTCTTTAAATATTTTTTATAAAAGTTTACATAACTACCTTATCTCTTGTAATTGATAATTTAATCCCTATATTAATGGCTGATACTTTATCATTATGTTTTCTATTTCATGCAATAATAAAATGGCGTATGTCAGATAGATTGCAAATTGCTTAATGCATTGTCTAATCTTCTCGTATTCTTTAGTAAGAGAACTTCATTTTTTCAGGGTAGCAATTGACCCAACTAAAAGACAAAATTTTATACTTTGCTGTGAGTTTGGACCATTTAACTAAAAACTGCTAAATAAATATCCCAATTTTATAGTACTTTCAGGAATCATTCTTAAGGAAATAGTCTTTCGTCTTCTTTCTTTCCTTCTATTACCTGCTGGCTGTAATACATATGCAATCACATACAAAAGCAGTAATATGAAGGAACTTGAACCCTCATTAATTGTGGAAATGCAATGCAAGCAAAGACCCAGATGCTGAATAATAGCCTTAAAAGCTACCTGCCTAGACTTTTGTTTTGCATTGGTAAACGATTTTGGCAAACTGTTACATTTTATGCTTTGGAAGGCAAACTGCAAGCTGGCTAAGGTGGTGTTATTATGTGGAATTGTAAAGGGAGTCACAGGATCACTTTATGATTGCTGCTTGCTGCTTTTGGTAAAATCCTGCAAAATTGTTATGGACTCAACGTAGAAGAAGCCTATCTCTAAGCAGAAATAAGAATCCCTTATATTGCAGATTTGCAGATTAAGAAGTCAACAGCTTCTGTCCTAGATGTGATGTGTATTTGTGCATGTGTAGAATGATAGATGGATGTATAGATAGATGATAGATAAAGTTTTCTAGGGCTGATATAACAAATTACCACAAGCTTGGTGGCTTGAAACAAAAAATAATAATTATCTCATAGTTATGGAAGCTAGTAGTTTAAAATAAAAGTATTAGGGTGAGTACTTGATGGAGACATTGAGGGAGTATCTGTTCCATGTTTCTCTTCTGATTTCTGTTGGCTACTGGCAATCCATGGCATTTATTGGCTTGTAGGTGAAATCACACCACTCTACTTCCATTATCAAATAAACATTTTTTTCCTTGTGTTTCTGTCTGTCTTCATATGGGCTTCTTAAAAAGATGCCATCATTAGATTTAAGACTCACCCTAATCCAGTATGATCGCATCTTAACAAATTACATCTGCCAAAAATCCTCTATTTCCAAATAAGAGTATTTACCGAGATTTCCTATGATCATGAATTTTGGAGGGAAGCTACTAAGCACAGTAAAGATAGATGATAGATAGATAGCAGGGCCACAGATTTAACAGTAATAGTTTACTGAAATACCATTACTCTGCTGCACAGAGGCAATTTAGGGTGTCGTTTTTCTATCCAAGCTCATTATTTCAGATGGCCTCAATTTTCAGAGAGGTGCAGATGGGAAATGCACAGATATAGGAAATGTAAAATACTTTAATCTTAAATAATCTGTTTATATAAGCTCTTTGCCTATGGTTGCTTGCATTTTGGACTGGAAGCAAATAAATCAGAAGTCTACTATATATACATACCTGTCCTGAAAAAATAGCCAGTGGCAGTTATATCCCTAAAGAAAGTCTAGGTCCTTAGAACTACACCACTAGAAAGCGGTCTAATATAATTGAGCAATCACCAAGATGGAGAAAGTCTTCATTATTCATCTCACTAATGGCAATGGAGGACAGGGGAGACAAGTAATGTCATGCACAGTTGATGGATGCATTTTAGTGGGTTTCTTGTATTAGATTAAGGAGAGAAGACATTCAGTGTTATACAAGTGCCCTCAAAAGCATGAAACATCTCTAGCTTCCAAAATAGCTAATAATCACGGGTATGGTTATTTTCTATGTTAATGACGATGTCCTTAGTGTTTTCTATTTACTCAATAAACACACACACGAAACAACCCTGTCAAAGTAGCTGTTAAAAATAAAGATTGCCATTTTCCATGTGAATAATCATGACCTTAGAGTTTTATATATACCCCATTATTTCTGATAATTTTACATCCTAATGTTTAGAGTTATTAAACTGTGACAGATTGTTTGGGGCCAGAATACTACATGCTATGAACTAAATAACAGGTGAGTCTTGCCAGGGCTAATTACAGGAGGTTCTGGTGTCATCAGCTAATGCTTCTCTTGGGAAAAAAAAAATGATTGCTTACACTGTCCATCAATGTTCACTGTTTGATTTTATCTCATATTTATAATAAGCAAGTATTAAATATAATATTCTGAATCACATTTATTCTCAATAGGTTTTTTAAATTAAAAATATGTAAGGGATTATGGGAAGAAAAAGCTAGAAATAACTTGAAAAAACCTAATTATGTGACAAATATATAACACTTTGTACACTTAATGTATAACTGCATTAACAACTCAATGATGATTATGTATGATTTTTCTCAAAATGCAACTTTGAAGCAGACTGTACTACATTTTAGTAAAACGCTGAGAAAAAATAAGCTAGAATATATAATTTTGATAAATTCTAAAAATTTTTAATTTCTTAAATGGATATATTATTGTTATAATTTCTACCTTTAATAAAATAACTAGTTAAGATTTTATATTACTTGTGCAGAATGCAAGATTAGACATAGTTGCTTTATAGAGGCCACCATAACAACCAAAATGGAAATCAAAACTTACAAATAAGTAAAGGAAGAGGTCAGGACTGCAGGATGTTTTATAGAAGAAAGGTATGAACATATTAAGTTTCATATAAGGAAAAAGGAAAATAAGGAATGTACTGACCAAACTGGTCATGAAAAGCTTTTGTTGTTTTTAGAGTTGTCCATGGTCACCTTTCAGTCCCATCTTGTGGAATTGGTTACCTATAATCCACCAGGGACCTTCAATTGCATTAAAATAAATGTATTTAAAATTTACAAAAGTTTTCATATAAATTTAAGTACATCATAGCAAAATCTTTTATCATTTTGTCTCCTACGTTTTTATTAAAGGAAACCTATATTGATAAGTTAATATAAGCCTATATTGATAAGTTTGAAATCTTCAGAAAACTTTAAGGAATACAAACATCATTTATGAACATTAAAGATCAAAGTACATTTACATGTTGATTTAGAAATGAGCCTCCTGGCTGGGCATGGTGGGTCATGCCTGTAATCTCAACACTTTTGAAGGCCAAGGCAAGTAGATTGCTTGAGGACAGGAGTTCAAGACTAGCCTGGGAAAAATGGTGAAACCCTGTCTCTACAAAAAATACAAAAATTAGCCGGATATGGTGGTGTGTGCCTACAGCTACTAGGGAGGCTAAGGTGGGAGCCTGGGAGGCAGAGGTTGCAATGAGCGGAGATGGTGCCACTGCACTGTAACCTGGGTGACAGAGTGAGACTTTGTCTCAAAAAAGAAAAGAAACAAGAAATGAGCCTCCTTCAAATGCACCAAGTTCATTCATCTGAAGCTCACTTAGATTTGTAAAAGAATTACTACAACACCACTCAATAAATTTCCTCAGATTTTATACCCTGAAATTATTTCCACTGACACAAATATAAGTGAGTTATAGTAAAAACAAAACTAAATCTTGAATGTGACAGGGAATGCAAAATAAAGTACCTGACTTTGAATAAAAGGAGATACTGACAGTATAGGAAACAAGCATTTTTTTTTTTTTTTTTTTTTTGAGACAGTCTTTTTCTGTTCCCCAGGCTGGAGTGCAATAGCACAACAGCTCACTGCAACCTCCACCTCCTAGGCTCAAGCAATTCTCCCCGCTCAGCCTCCCGAGTAGCTGGGATTACAGGCATGCACCACCACACTTGGCTAGTTTTTGTATTTTTAGTAGAGAGGGGTTTTTGCCATGTTGGCCAGGCTGGTCTCGAACTCCTAACCTCAGGTGATCCGCCTGCCACGGCCTCCCAAAGTGCTCGGATTACAGGCGTGAGCCACCGTGCTTGGCCTAATTTTTTTTTAATTGAAAACAAAAAGAAACCTGAATTATCACTGTTTTATGAATTAAGTTGGTACTCATATTTCTCAATTGTATTTTCAGTTTTTGAATACAATCTATAAATATAAATTAGGTAATGCTATTCTATTATAGTAAGTTATAATGTATCTATATGAGACCTACAGTGTTTAGGTTCATAAACTCTAAGCAATTTTTTTAACTTTTATCATATTAATTTTATAATTACAAAAGCAGTAATTATAGAGTATAACATATATACCAAATACATAGTGTAGTTAATATTATTTAACTAACAGTTAACTTACATATTTAATATAGGTTAAAAGTTATCTGAAAATAATTTGCATCTTAAAACAATTCAATAGATCTTGATGTTACAGTGGCTTGAAAGAATTTGTATCAAACAATACACTTCAGTAAATAATATTTCAAATGTCCTGCGATCTCCCAGCGAAAAATTATTCAAGGTAATGCATACATATCCTTCTCATCCAAATGTGCAAAGTCATTCAGTATGAACACGTGAATAACAGCATTTGAAAAACATAAGCATATGTGAAGCTATTATATGTATATATGTAGATGATACTTCTTAGTCTCATGTGGAGTATTTCAGAAAGTTCCTAATATATTTAAAACTTCAATTTTATGATTCTGGAAAGAAAAATGAAATCAATTTATTTTAAAACCAATTAAGTGAAGTTTGTTCAGTTTTATTTTGTTGAAAACTGTAGTTTCTAATGATTTTGAATTGTTCTGAATAGCTTTTAAAAACACATTTATTAACATAGGTATATGTAACATGGACGTGCATTTTCACAGATATATTATCTCATTGAAAATTTATATATAGGCATAACGCCGATTTATTGTGTTCCTTGTAAAATTTAAAAACTCTCTTTGCTTTATGATTTTTAAATATATTATGCATACAAAATATTTATAAACTATTGGCATAATTATAAAATAAACTCTTGACCCATTATCCAACTTAAGCGCTAGAAAACCAAGAACACTTTGCATCTACCCCACGCTCCTACTTTATGTTAAAGTAGGAGCATACTTTCCCTCGCCTCCCAAGTTAGCATTATTTTAAAATTCATTGTATCAGTCAGCTTTCCTTGAGTAAGAAATCAGCACAACATTTAAATGGCAAATATTAAGCATTTATTTCTTACTCATAATTCTGTGGAGGGGATGATGTGGCTCTGATTTAATCTAAAATCTAGTTTAGGTCTCTTCCATACTTGTCATTTCTAGGGGTTTTGGAAAATGTCAGAAGGAAAAATGCAAAATAGTGAGAGGTGACAGCGTGCTGGCAGTCCTCACAGCCCTCGCTCACTCTCAGCACCTCCTTTGCCTGGGTTCCCACTTTGGCGGCACTTGAGGAGACCTTCAGCCCCCTGCTGCACTGTGGGAGCCCCTTTCTGGGCTGGCCAAGGCGGGAGCCAGCTCCCTCAGCTTGCAAGGAGGTGTGGAGGGAGAGGCGCAAGCCAGAACCGGGGCTGCGCGCCACGCTTTCGGGCCGGCTGGAGTTCCGGGTGGGCGTGGGCTTAGCGGGCCCACACTCGGAGCAGCCGGCCAGCCCTGCCAGCCCCAGGCAATGAGGGGCTTAGCACCCAGGCCAGTGGCTGTGGAGGGTGTACTGGGTCCCCCAGTAGTACCAGCCCACTGGCACTGCGCTCGATTTCTCACCAAGCCTTAGCTGCCTTCCCGTGGGGCAGGGCTCGGGACCTGCAGCCCGCCATGCCTGAGCCTCCCACCCCCTCCGTGGGCTCCTTTGCAGCCCGAGCCTCCCTGATGAGCGCCACCCCCTGCTCCATGGTGCCCAGTCCCATCGACCACCCAAGGGCTGAGGAGTGTGGGCGCACTGCACGGGACTGGCAGGCAGCTCCACCTGCAGCCCCCGTGCGGGATCCACTGGGTGAAGCCAGCTGGGCTCCTGAGTCTGGTGGGGACGTGGAGAACCTTTATGTCTAGCTCGGGGATTGTAAATACACCAATCACCACCCTGTGTCTAGCTCAGGGTTTGTGAATGCACCAATTGACACTCTGTATCTAGCTACTCTGGTGGGACGTTGGACAACCTTTATGTCTAGCTCAGGGATTGTAAATACACCAATCAGCACTCTGTATCTAGCTCAGGGTTTGTAAACACACCAGTCAGCACCCTGTGTCTAGCTCAGGGTTTGTGAATGCACCAATTGACACTCTGTATCTAGCTACTCTGGTGGGGACTTGGAGAACCTTTGTGCCTACACTCTGTATCTAGCTAATCTAGTGGGGAGGTGGAGAACCTTTGTGTCTAGCTCAGGGATTGTAAACGCACCAATCAGCGCCCTGTCAAAACAGACCACTCGGCTCTACCAATCAGCAGGATGTGGGTGGAGCCAGATAAGAGAATAAAAGCAGGCTGCTGGAGCCAGCAGTGGCAACCCGCTTGGGTCCCCTTCCACACTGGCACACTAGCATTACTGCCCACAATCCCATTGGCCAAACAACTTCTATGGCCAAAGCCAATGTCACAGGCACATGCCACCGAGATAGTGTATGAGGGGAGGTGAATATTTGTTGAGTAATAATCTAATCTATTACAACTGTGCTTATCATTTATTTTGATTTTCTTTTCCAAATTGTGAGCATTTGCTTAGGGCATTAAATTTTAAAAGAAGAGAAAACCTCGCAGTTTTTTTGGCCTGTTAAGCCAGAGGAGTCAATTTTACCTTTCTAATTATTAATTTATTTAATATTTATTAAGTAGCACATGCTATGTTCCAGGCATACTTACATTTTTCTCCCCCCAAGAAGTTTCATCATTTAAGATTTCATTCTATCGCTTTCAGATTTCCATTCTGAATATAAATACTTAAAGGAAATTGCTATTTCTATGTGCCATAGCTGGTTGAAATTTTTATGCTTACTTGATAGTAATAAGCATGAACATGTTAAAATATACAGTCAGGAAAGATGATGTTCAGTGAATTGTAACACGTTTAAAATATTTCAATGAAATTAAGATTGCAATAATTTGCAAAGAAAAACTCCATTAAAATGATTGAATTAATTTGTCAGTAGAAAGTTTATTTCTCCAAGAGAGCTTTCAAACATCAGCAATATAATTTTTACCATTTTTTTTGTAAAATGAAGTTTAAAATGGTAGATTCTTTTTCTTACTTTGTGCTATTTAAAATGGAATAAATTTTGTTTTGTTTTATTTTGAGAAAAGCATGAGAGTAAGTAGGGCTTCTCTTTTTGACAGAACTTTTAAGTTTTCAGGAAACTTCTACAGAGATAAATTTCTCATGGTATTAGATATCTTAATGTGTCCAAATTTAGATATTTTTACTAATTATACAATAAAATCTGAGAAACCTAATTCTAACTGCTTTGTCTTTGTCTAATAAAGAATACTCAACAAGATTTATAAAGAATCACCCATGTGTTAATGTATATCAGTTCCATATCTAATAGAAAAGGATTCTTAAATTCCACATTGAAATGCCACAAAACAATTTTTAAGCATGTTTCTTTTATCAGCCTAGATCTCACAATAGTCTATGTAACTTATTTGAAAAACACAGACCAGTTAGTCTCCTTGACATTATCATTATAAACATCTAAAATGGAAAATGAAATGAGAAAGTTCAGTTTTTGCAAATCAGTAAAGCTGTACATATACCATTAATTTATGACTGTCTAAGAAAGGGCAATGATAGGACCAGAGGCATAACGCACACATCTTTTTTATCCATGTAATTTTCAAAGCCTCTTTTGGGGTGCTACTGTTCACAAAATCTTTGACATAAAAACAGGGAAAACAAACTTGGCTTAATAACTTCTGTAATATTTAGATCATATCACTATTCCTTGTTGGCAATATTTGGTATTGGGCAATACTTTTAGTTAAGCATTTAGTTAGGAGTCTTTTAAATCTTCTCTCTCCACTCCATTCCCTGACCATTGGGCTAAAGAAGCAAAACTTTAACACCTTAATCAAAGAAAGAAGACGGATGAGACAGAAGAGAGAGAAAGTTTTCCCAAAGCCTAGCTAACAAAAATGTACTATAGCAATTATGACATTATTAATGAAAGAGATTTTTTAAATCAACAATGGTGAGAAAATAAACATAATATTATGAAGTTGGAATAATCTTTGCGATTCTTATAAAATATATCTGTTGCATTATTACATATTGCCATTGGAATATTCAATATTTTTCTAAGGTGAAATTAATACTTCCAATTACAAAAGGACCTTCAGAAATTCTGCATAATTACATGTTCTTTAAAGCCAGACACGGGGGAACAGCTAGAGAAAAATCCATGCAGGCTTTAAAACATACTTATTTCCAACAAAAGGTAAGATTTGAAGAATGTGTAGAGGAAAGAACAGATATAATTTCCATGTATTTCTGAATCACTGGTTTTTAAAAAATATTTTAACAATCAAATTCACTCCTGTGGGAAAATGAAACAAATATCAATATAAGTCATTTGAATTCTTTGCCATATTAGATTGCGACACTTGCTATTGAGATAATCAATGACTTGTCATGGAATTAATTATGGCAGGTTAATTAGAAAAATGCAAGTGAGCTGTATTCAAAAACTACTTATTATTGAAAGAATTTGTAAAACCAGTATAATGTGGTGCAATCACATGCAAATTTCATAGCCTAAAGCCAGACATTCTCAATTATATTGTCATTAACAAGTCAAAGTTACTTAACTTCATATTCTGTTAATTTTTTGTATGTTGATAACGTATGCTCATATGATTTAAATCAAATAACAAATAAGAATGCAATTAAAATTGTAAAATTAATACACAATTACCATTATTAGCATACTTAAATGAATTATGGTTAAACCATAATTGGAGTTGTAGTCAATTTTAGATTGTATATTATGCCTGAATATTTTGTTTGTATCATGGCAGGGTTTTAAAAAAAACAAGGTGTATAGAAATATCCAGGCAGGTTGTATCTTTAATGCAATGCCTCTGAAAAATTTCCACAGAAAAACCTACTCCTAGAGGTGGAAGATTCTCTATTTTTAGAACTTTGGAGGAGATAAAATGGTTCCTCTATTTTAGCACTGTTTCTGTTGTCAGAAATGTCTTCTTAGAACTCTGCTCATTTCAACTCCAAAAGAAAAGGTCAGAAAGGAATTCCCCAGTAACTCACTTCCACTGCTACCTTTCCAAGCAATAACAATGAAACATAAATAGCAACAGGTAGAAGGAGTTTAACATGGAGATTCATAGAGGCAACATTTAATAAGTAAATTATACTGAAACAAAATTCAGAAGAACTCTACAATTATGTTCAATCTGGTGCCCGTGTATTTCACTGTTCAGATAGCAGATTGTCGTTTTGAAAAACCGAATGGGAGAAATCTAAGCTTCTAGGCATTTTGCCTAATTTTCCTTCAGCTCTCCCTCCTTTCCTTTAAGCCTTGGACACATGACCACAGAGTCCAGACATGGGGTATATTGAGCTGTAAGTTACAACATTTGGGATGTGAGGAGCTGGAGGTAACTTGAAAAATTTTAATACTAAGCAGCTGCTAGAGGCTATTAGAAGCATATTGGTGATGATCCAGATATAAATGATTTTAATAAAAAAGACTGTGAAGTACAAAATGCCAACCAATTTCCCAGAGCACTGCACTGAAAAAATGATGGACCTAGAGAAACATTTGGTTAAGTCCCCAGTAGCAAAAATGGCTTTTGAAAAAACTGGACATTTTAAAAGAACATAGATGATGAATCCATCACATGAAAGTCAGACTCTAAGAGTACTTAGGAAATAATGAATGTGCTATCTCTGATGGATTATGTAATGATTTAAAATATATATAAAATATTTAAATATATATTTAAATATATATTTAAAATATATATAAAGTAGGCATACTGAAACAATGACCAGAATGCATATAGAAGATAAAAGAAAGGTTGGGGATAGCTGCAGGAAAGTGGAACCCTTCTCAAAGAAAAGTGGGATTTATTTTTTTTTATTTAGGTGGCTACAATATAAGAATAACTTAGCTTAAGAAATGATAATGTCTTAATGATAAGCTTAGCTTTTTAATGAACAAAGTTAATATGCTATTACTTTAATAATATATTAAATTATATCATATAATCATAATACAATAATAATCTGTCATATTATTGTTCAATATTTAACAAAATATATTTATAAATATAATAAAATTTCATCACATTTATATATTTATAAATACATTGTATTAAATATTAATCAAATATATTTATATGTTTATATATTGATAATATATATTTTATTAAATGTTAATTGACAATCATATTGATAATTATTATAGCCAGTTATTTTAAAGCTTCAATTACAAATGAGATTATTATATTGGACTCCAGAAAATATATTTATTTCTAAACACAGTAGGATATATATGTTATTTCTAAACAGAATAGGATATATACATATACAAGTATGTGTGTGTGTGTGTGAATATATGTGTATATATATATATACCTAATAATGCTGCTTGATTTTTTTGTTTCAACTTTTTGAAAATAATATTTCACATTGATATTTTAAATAAATACATGCCTGAATTAAAGTAAGGATACCTCAAATAACTTTTTAAAGCTATAACATTGAATACACAACTTAAACTTGACTAAAATTCAGTGAGATAAATGGGTTGATCCAATAAATCAGACTATTTGAGTTTGAATTACTGCTTTCCCACCCCTCACCTCCATCTAACCTTCAGCATCTTATTTAATCTGTTATATCTCCTGAATACATGTGGATAATCATAGTACCTACATGATAGATTGGTGAGCATTTTTAGCACAATGCCTGGACTGGGTAGGATTTCAATATTTTGTAATATTTCCATACAGGAACTGTAGCTATAGTACTAAATTATGAATACAATGTATAGAAAACCATTAAGTAGTAAACAGTCCTTCAGACCACATGTAAAACCAGATGATTCACTGTGATAATTCATTGCAAAAGCAACTTGTCATTTCAGACGAAGTGATTGGTATGAAACTGAATTAATCATTCTAAAATTTGGGATAGTCACACTGTAAAAGTGAACTCTGCACATTATGGTTACTTTCCAGCAGAATCAGATTATTTTCCCACAGGCTTTTTTTTAACTAACTATTTTACCAGCTTTATAAGATGTAATAAACAAAAATTGTATATATTTAAGGTGTGCAATGTAATGTTTAGAAACGTATACATTATAGAATGAATGTCACTCAAATTTATTCTAAATTGTACTCTTCATTAATTTAAATTTGTTAATATTACAGATAATTTTCGTGATGTTTCTCCTAGATAAATTGATTTTTCTCATTGTAAAAGCAGAAATATCTGTCTTTAAATGTTAAATAATAAATACAAATTAAGTATTAATTTACTTTTTCTCAAAAAGGAACTTAATGAACCTGTTGATGGGAAAAATTATCTATGTGGTTAAAATCATTGTAAAATAGAGGAGGTTTTTGATACCAAGGTATTCATTTCTTATGTACGCTCTAAATATAAAACTGGTACCAGCAGTAATTATGAAAAGAGAATTAAATTGCAGGGTGCCATATGTAGTGACTTTTATAGTTGCATTCATATTGATTACATGTAATTTTTATAGCAGACCTCTTTTAACTTTATAAAAGAATATGGCAATTAGATGCTTTTACTTTACTACATATGATCCAATAGAAGTGCTGTAGAAAAGCTGTCTGAATTTAAATGTGTATTTTCACTACATTTAAAAATATCCTGCTTGGTATTTTTAAGTATTGTAGAACAGATAGTGTAACTTTGCTATTAGTTTTCATAATCATGTCTTATTTTGTAGGAAAAAATGAATTGCAAACCTAAAGTTATGTTATTAAGGAATGCTTTCCACAGAACATCTGATATAGTTATTACTAATATTGAACTTTTAAAAATGACATTTGTATTAATGAAGATTGCCATTAGAAGCTTTGTAATAAAAGGAGACCTTTGTACCTCTATAAATCACATATTTCTTTCTCTTTACTGCTTATTCTCTTGATATTTTGTTATGTGACTGTCATATATACAATATCCTAATTGAGAGAGTCCATTTTTAACTAAAAAATGTATAGTAAAAGATGCTTTTAAATAACAAATTTAAAGTTTTAGTTCTACTTTCTATGAAATTTTCAAGTTACTTTATATGTAAAATCATATTATAGATGATGATTTTATTTTATTCTACATAAAAATCAAATATGTCAATCATGAAGAATAAAATAAACATTTCCACTCTGATGTTCACATTTGAAAATGAAGATTTTCGTTTTTTCATTCATGTTCCATTGGCTAACATGTGTACCAGAAATTTGATGGTACAAACTTAAAAGATGGCAGAAACACCTCTTAAATCTACATGACTAGCTTCACAAATTATAATGGTTCAACATTTAAAATAATTCAATTCTCCTTCAGTCACTGCATAATACATCTCCATGGTATTTCTTTAATATAAAAGCAATTTATTCTAAACACAATTTCTTTTTGGAACCTGAAACTTGCTATAAGAGGGATTTTGAAAAAAAGCATCTCTATAAAGATATCATCCTAAAAAGAATTAAGTGAACTGCACCACCAGCAGCTATGGAACAACACACAGCTAATTGGGCCACATGAGAATCAAACCTCTGATGCTGGCCACAGCAGCACATAGACAAAGAACAAAGATTCCCTCAGATGCTTGAACTCAGGGCATACTGATGGTGAGCTCTACTTACCGCCTTCCCCTGTTAAGGCAACACTAGTCTGTTTCTTTCACAGATTTAATAGAAAATGTTGGCATGTGATACAGATTTGGACAGAGTACTTTTAATTCTTTTCCCACTAAAAATACGAAGTGGCATCATACTGCTGCCAAAGATGAACACAGGAACTTGCAAAAAGATGACATAGGAGGCAAGATTATGTTTGTAGAATACTGGAAAGAATAAATCGAGTATCTGTGTCTTATTCCCACTTTTGCTACCATCTAACTATGTAATTCATGGACCATGACTGTTCCCTAAAACAATACTGTTTAACTACACAATCATTAATATTTCTCCAAAATTTCCCATCCTCTAACCCTTATCCAAATCGTGTATTAATATATTATCAACTACATGCATGTAAAAAGCTAATTTCTTATGTACAAGCAATCATTAAATATGGGTACAACTGACAATTGTGGAGAATTATTCCAAATATAGAATATTTGTATTGACAAAACATATAAATACATGAACATATTCATAGGTTGGTACTCAAAACTAAATATTCACAGATTTAAATATTGCTTAGTAAGTTAAAGGGGATAATAATATCTATAAGATTTACTGTGAGATTAAAATGAGCTAAAGTAAAAAATGTTGCACAAACTTAAACCACAATTTAATAATATAAATATGATCATTTCTTATTGAAGTAGCCTTTAAACTCTCTGCATTTATGTTTTTCCAAAAATATTGCTTCTACTCTAGTTTCAACTTATGATGTCAGTAACGAAGCACACAGAAACAGCAGCAGCAAGAGCAACAATAAAAGTTTACTTTGCTTGTGAATAACCCAAGGGAGAAGTAGAACACATCTAAGGGGTAGACTGTTATTAGAACTTCTTCTTCTTCCATGTTGATTTATTCATTTAACAAATGCTTATATATCACCTGCACCATAATAGCTTCAAAAAGAAAAAGTATGAGTACGAGGGAGAACCTACTTCATTCTTGGAATTTAAGGCCAATTAAGAAGACAGACATTGAATAAGTAATTTTAAGCATGAAGATTCATGGCCTCCACTGATAGCTAATTGTAGGATCATAGGAAACTGCTGCACAATCGGAAATTGGTGTAAATATGTTTTAGTACTGACAGACATCATTGGCTAGCTAAGGACAAGAATATCAGTTGACAATAAAGGTTAATTGTAAATAGGGAAGACACAGATTAGGATAGGTTGCTGCTTCACAGATAATAAAAGTCAGAATTACTAAAGAATAAAGAAGTAATTGCAGGAAATATTTATGAGAATTTGTTCCACATATCCAGAGGAGCCCCTGAAAATATTCTGGAAGAACCCCAGAAGACCAGTTATTCTAAAGGATCCTAGGCATATTAACCTTGATAGGATGCAATGGTGTTAAGTACTACAAACTTTGTATTCCCTGGAGTGTTCATTTGTGCTGCTGTAACATAATAGCACAGACTGGGTAATTCAAAAAGAAAAGACATTTATTTCTCCCAGTTCTGGAGGTCTGGAAGTCCAAGATGAGGTGCTGGTAAGTTGATTGGTGAAGACTAGGTCTCTGCTTCCAACATGATACTTTGAAGATTGCTTTCTCAAGAGGGAAGGAATGCTATGGCCTCATGTAACAGAAGGTGGAAGAATAAAACAGTGTGAACTCCCCTCATCAAGTCTTTTTATAAGAGTATCTAATCCCACCAATTACCTCGATCCACTCCTCCCAATATCATTGCATTGGGAATTAAATTTTAAAATGGATTGTGGAGGGGACAAAAATATTCAAACCTTTTCACCTGGGAATGAGGGGATCACATTTATAATTAGTATAAGGCCTAAAAGGCTTCAATCAGGTGAAAAAATAATGTCTGGTTTCTAATGGAGCTCCGTTGGTGATTTCTCTATTCTCAAAAAAATAGAAAAGATTGTCTGCAGGAGATGAAGGTGGAATCATTATTTTTCTTTTTGACTACACTACTTTTACATAACACAAATATATTTTAGGCCAGGATAGGGAATGGAACTGTTACTGAAATCCTGATTTAAGCTATAACTAAAGTTTAAATAGTCCTGACTTAAACTATAACTCTGAAGAGATTGTTAAGCATTTGACACTCATTTATGACTTAGAACTTAAAAGGATAAAAGTTTCAATATATGATGGTACATTCCCTCATGTTGAAAGTGATAAAAGTTAACAAAAGTTTTCATTCAGATTTTGCCCAAGGTCATGCAGCTACCTCATCAGTCTAGTATAGGCATCTGAACTCAGTACAGGGCTATTATTTCATAACATTAAATCTTACTAATAGCTTCCATTGAAACTATTTCTCAGTAATAATTTCAGAAAATTCATTTATCAGACATCTATGGAAAATTACCTGCAAATAAGCAAAACTTAGCACAGACTATGAAATTATTAAAACATTTTAATTTGTCTAAGGGCATAAATCATAACATTAAAACAATCAAAAGAAAATTTCCTGTAATTCTAAATTTAATAGTAAAATTACACTGACCATAATAGTGTCTAACACCATTTTATCTAGCTAAAAATACCTCAAATCAAACAACTAAGGACACTTATGACATTTTCTCTCTATTGTAACATCTACTTGTTTTACAATGGCAAAACCCACATTCTTTACATAATTTTATCTGTACTCTACATATGACAGCTCAGTAGATTATTAATTCTTTTTTATTCTGACTTACTACTTAATGCCAGGGTCAGATTAGCAAAAACCAATGTTCACTCTAGGCCTGATTGGAAATATTTTAAGATATGAGTGATGTTAGATAATATTTTAATATCGGCATGATGCTATTTATTAAAATGCATGTTTCAAACCAAGTAAAAATAAAATCTGATGCTTGAATACCATCATACCTATTGTCATTATAATATAAATTGGCAAAATATTTTAACGTTTTGTAAAGGTCTGTAACAAAATCCTTTCCATCTCTGAATACCATGAATTATTTTCATGCCCATTCATTTTCATATTTAAATTGAAAGTACTTACAATTAAACTTATTGGAATTTTACTCTACATGCCTTTTTCATCATGCAGATATTACAGCAGTAGGAAAACTGTCATTAGAATGCTTCCAATAGCTCTCTTTTGCCGTAAGTTCACACACACAAACGTGCATATACACACATACTATTTTTAGTAAGACATATGCAGAAGAAAGCAAGAGTCAGAGACAGAATAAAATGTATCTAAAGGAGCCATATTCTGGTCATATTAGAGCATTAGTAAAAATTAAAATATCCCCTGAGATATGATTTTTCTGTGTTATCAAGCTTTTAAATTTCAGTGACATCAAGTGCATTATCCCAGTGATATTTTGCCTTATTTGTGGGATGAGTTTTCATCAGATGACAAGTCATCTGATTGACTTTTAAGATTCATTGGAAGCAAACAACACTCCAAATTACTAAAAAACTGTGTCTACATAAATATTTTTCTGTCCATACTTTATTCATATAAGCCAGTACTCTCTAGTAGAGCTATGGTTTTTCATTTATGTTCATTCTGATTGGTCTGTGTCCATTATTAAGGTTCTCTGCTTCCTAGTTGTAAAATATTTTCAATGTAACCTTGAATATACAATACAAAATGGTTAAATTTAAGAGTTAAATATTTATACTCTTAACCACTGAAATATTGTGACAAGTACACAATGGTCACTGTTTTAAATACCTATTTGAAGCTAATTTCTAACCAACTCTCCTTTATATGACATAGTATACAGCTTCAAAGGAAATATTTTAGTCAATTATTTCTCCTCTGCAAAGAGACTCTACATCTAATTTTTCAAAACATGACTTTTGTTCTTTCTAGTTGTATCATCAGTATATGGAAACACTAAGGTAAAATTTGGATTAATTTTAAAATAGCTCATCTCATGAAGCAATAGTTTAAGAAAAATAATATATTTAGACATATTATTCATAGATCAGAATTGTTCTTTCAGTTCAATCTGCTGAATATTGCCATATCATTTTAACCCTTGAATATAATTTTATGCTATGTTTTAAGTTTTCCTGATTATTTTCAATATGATAATGAAGTGCCTTTAATCATAACAGTCACTCAAAAATGGGCTGATAGTCAAAGTATTTGACTGACTATTCACACTCCCTAGGCACACTCCATAGGCATCTAGTGTTGTTGAAAGACCTTCTCAAAAGTAGACTGAAAACCATGTCAACTCTTTCTCCGTCTCCCCCTTTTGATCTATGCATTTGGAAAGGAAGATTGATAATTAAATGGCTGTCCCAAGAAGGTATTTTCTCCTCTTGATTGCTTCCTGGTTAATTATGAAGGAAAAAGCGGTGAAGGATTACATGGGTATGTAGAAAATTCAAGGTTCGGTCCTGACCATTTTGGGGCAAGTTAATCCTTCTTTCCCTTTATAGCAACCTCATGCCAACCTGGTTTGACATAGCTCTAGGTTTCAGCATGACCCAATAGGGACTTAGAGGATTCAAACTTAATTCTTGATCTGCAATCTCGATTATCTTGTTGGGCTGACATAGTCCTAATAAAAAGGTGTCAATGACTAAATTGAGTTGATCACAAATCCTGCTACTCTACTGTGTGAAATGTGGGTTAAATTGAATTAGTTTCTTTAACTTTGGTACAATATGCTTTTAACCCTCCCGCACCTGACCCTTGCCAAATTAAAGTTCTGGGTCCAAGTGAAAGTGATTAAAAAAAAATGTTATCTTTCCTGTAATGGGAACTTGACAACTGGGAATGCAATACCAAAAAACTAGAAGAAGTATGAAGGTTGATATTTGTCTTTTTAGAAGAGTTCTGAAGTCTTTTTAAAGAAAAAAAAATGTAGTAGCTCTCCCCAGATGTTGCAAAAACACAAAAACCTTGAGTTTTATAAACTGCTATTTTGTCCCTGGCCAGACAGCTTTAACCATGATTGATTGCCACTCCCCTCATCTCTAACTAAAGTTGATCACAAATAGCTGGTGAGAACCCCATGTCCTGTTCTTCCAGCAAAAAGTACTTCTAACTACCTTTGTATATTTTCAAGGTTTCATTCCAGAAGACATCACTTAGACATTCTGTGAGGCAGAAGAATGCCATCAAGTTGGCAGCATGCACTAACAGCACAGATTGTACTGTCTGCCTTTATGCAGCTCCTTCAAAACAAGACTAGAATCATTTATTCAAGCTGAACTTTAATTCCCGAAGTCCACCAACTACCAATCCGAACTGGCTGGGAATTCAAGTTGGAGGTAATGTCAACCTATGCACCTCAATTAACATAGTTCAATACTTGGGGATCCCCAGTGATTTTAACACTGTATTTCATGGGCTACCATGTATACCTTTAACAATGTACTTCTATTATGGAAGGAAGACATTAACTACCTCCTAAAAATATACTGGCTTGTACATTAGAGGAGTCCAAGAGACATTTTCAAGTGTTTAAGTAAACATCACCAGTAAATCATGCAAACCTCAGATGACTACAGAGATTTCTCCAACATAAAGCTACCCTTGGTTATCCATGGGAACTTACTGGAAGAATAACTGACTCATTATGTACATGTATACCTTTGGCAACTTTTCCTATAATTGGGTTCATGCAAATAAAAGAGATGTTTTAAAATTTGTCCCTAACCCTATTTGAGGTAAGTGTTGATACTACTTCAGTCATGGAGGTCATTTTTGTCAACTTTAACTCACTGGCCAGGGTTGTTACGGATTATGGAATCATCCTAGTTTTTAAATCCCTGTGAGTCAAGTTATAGTCTTTAAAGTTGCTAATAATTCCCACTCTAAGGAGACTAGTGCTTGGGAGAAGTGGAAAGGTCAATACGGAAACTGAGGGAGAGAGCTACCTGGATATCTAAGGTAGATCCTAGCGGTGCATTGATTTTAATCTAAGACCTGGGGAAGCAAGGTTAAGGTCAATGCTGCAGGATGGCTTCATCCTGCTGTTTGGTGTCATATTGATAGTCGTTTCAAACTCTGCATGAGACAAATTTAATGGTTTTGTCCCAGGCTTTGTAAGTCAACCAGAATGGCTAACACACTGACATACTTGTGTGAATATTCACTGGAAGCCAAGATGCTCTAGAAATATTGTTGGGAGATAATTCGGTTTAATTTCTTTCTTGTGAATAAGAAATATACTGTCCTTTTTTTCAGGACTGCCTTTCATGATGGCTTTACACCAACAGCCTTGGAAAATAGCGACATTTTATTGTAACAGAGTTAACAGTCTGCTTAGTTACAGCCTTAGAAGTTAGATACTGGAGCAAAGGGCAGATGTACTTATTGTTCATTATAAGTTATTTAAGTTTCCTAAGTCCATGTTTTCTTTACTTTAACACCATTTAGTGTGTGTGCAAGTGTCAGCTATCCCCTTTTGCATCCTCCAGTGAGGACTGAAGTTCAGAGAATGAGCATAAAAATATTGATTGGCTACTAGCAATATGTCCCTAATGTTTGAACCATGGGTCTAATGTCTTCAACCAATATTGATGAAGCTGTGCTATATTAACCTGTCTGTCTCTAAGTCAGTTTAAACTTCAGAACTTCCACAGTTTTTAATAGTATACAAATATCATATAAAATTTCTATTATTAATCAGAATGCTGTGTTATTTTTGTAATATACACTGGATTTGAATTTGCTTCTATGTCTACTATGTTTTGACCAAATCTGCTGTTAGATTCAGTAACTGCCTTATTTGCCATCTTGCTCTTCTGGATCACTGCCCTAGCTTCTCATATAATTATGTAAATCCAAATTACTATAAGAAATCTTTTATCTCATAGCACACATGTGAATTTGCTTTCTATCTGATACACTAATTGTCATTACCCAACATTCTCCTACTTGCTGAGTTTCCTCAGATATCAGGCTGCAGTATATTCAGAATAAAGGGTTTCCTTATCCTAGGCTTGCGAAATAACCATAACAGTACATTAACCAATGATGAGAATATCACTCCCCTTGATTATAATTGGTGTAGGTGTAGACATATGGCTAAATTATTTTTGATAATGTATAAAGTTTTTGATATTAGGAAATATAATTTTCCATAATAAAAAAGGAAGATAGAAGAGGAAAAAGCACTATCTTTCTTCATGTTTTTCAATAAAATTCAATGAACATATAATGCAACAATCTTCTGTAGCCTTCTTGTGAAGATGAGCATATAAGCTTGAGAACAAAAATACAATAGCGATATCTAAGAAAAAGAATCAGACTTCATGGTATTTTTGAGCTGCCATACCAATTCTGGACTATTATCCTTCTGGAAATCTGGTTAGGTACATATAAATATATATATATTTATATTTAAAATAAATTGTTTGGGTCTCATTTAGTTGGGGTATTAGTTCATCCTCACACTGTTATAAGGATATACCTGAAACTGATTTATGAAGCAAAGAGGTTTAATTGACTCACAGCTCAACAGGCTGTACAGGAAGCATGGCTTGGGAGGCCTCCAGAAAATTACAATCATGGCAGAAGGCAAAGGGCAAGACAACACATTCTACATGGCCTGAGTAGGAGGAGATGTGGGAGGTGCTACACAATTGAAAACAGCCATATCTCATGAGAACTCTATTATGAGAAGGGCAAGGGTGAAGTCCACCCCCACAATTCAATCGCCTCCCACCAGACCTTTACTCCAACACTGGGAATTAAAATTCAACATGAGAATTGGTTGTGTACACAGAGCCAAACCATATCAGTTGGCTAGTCTGTAACTTAGAGACTAAAATGCCCTGATATGAACAATATAAAGAAATAAGATACCATTATTAATTATGGCAATTTGCTCAACTTACATTATTTTACAGAGACCTAAATTTGTCTTCCCAACATTTTACTTGTTTATGCAAATGAATATTGTGTGTGTGTGTGTGTGTGTGTCTGTGTGTGTGTACATATACATATCATAATGAATTGTGGTGTTATGTCAGCCTACCTGTTCATGTATCTCTCTATTTTCTTTGGTATAAAGCTTTACATCACTCCTGTGATAGAAATGGATAAATTCCTCGACAAATAAACCCTCCCAAGACTAAACCAGGAAGAAGTTGAATCTCTGAATAGACCAATAACAGGTTCTGAAATTGAGGCAATAATTAATAGCTTACCAACCAAAAAAAGTCCAGGACCAGATGGATTCACAGCCAAATTCTACCAGAGGTACAAGAAGAAGCTGGTACCATTCTTTCTGAAACTATGCCAATCAATAGAAAAAGAGGGAATCCTCCCTAACTCATTTTATGAGGCCAGCATCATCCTGATACCAAAGCCTGGCAGAGACACAATCAAAAAAGAGAATTTTAGACCAATATCCTTGATGAACATTGATGCAAAAATCCTCAATAAAATACTGGCAAACAGAATCCAGCAACACATCAAAAAGCTTATCCACCATGATCAAGTGGGCTTCATCCCTGGGATGCAAGGCTGGTTCAACAAATGCAAATCAATAAAGGTAATCCAGCATATAAACAGAACCAAAGACAAAAACCACATGATTATCTCAATAGATGCAGAAAAAGCCTTTGACAAAATTCAACAACCCTTCATGCTAAAAACTCTCAATAAATTAGGTATTCATGGGATGTATCTCAAAATAGTAAGAGCTATCTATGAAAAAACCACAGCCAATATCATACTTAATGGGCAAAACCTGGAAGCATTCCCTTTGAAAACTGGCACAAGACAGGGATGCCCTCTCTCACCACTCCTATTCAACATAGTGTTGGAAGTTCTGGCCAGGACAATCAGGCAGGAGAAGGAAATCAAATGCATTCAATTAGGAAAAGAGGAAGTCAAATTGTCCCTGTTTGCATATGACATGACTGTATATCTAGAAAACCCCATTGTCTCAGCCCAAAATCTCCTTAAGCTGATAAGCAACTTCAGCAAAGTCTCAGGATACAAAATCAATGTACAAAAATCACAAGCATTCTTGTACACCAGTAACAGACAAACAGAGAGCCAAATCATGAGTGAACTCCCATTCACAATTGCTTTAAAGAGAATAAAATACCTAGGAATCCAACTTACAAGGGATGTGAAGGACCTCTTCAAGGAGAACTACAAACCACTGCTCAGTGAAATAAAAGAGGATATAAACAAATGAAAGAACATTCCATGCTCATGGGCAGGAAGAATCAATATCGTGAAAATGGCCATACTGCCCAAGGTAATTTATAGATACAATGCCATCCCCCATCAAGCTACCAATGACTTTCTTCACAGAACTGAAAAAAACTAAAGTTCATATGGAACCAAAAAAGAGCCTGCATTGCCAAGTTAATCCTAAGCCAAAAGAACAAAACTGGAGGCATCACACTACCCAACTTCAAACTACACTACAAGGCTACAGTAACCAAAACAGCATGGTACTGGTACCAAAACAGAGACATAGACCAATGCAACAGAACAGAGCCCTCAGAAATAATGCCACATATCTACAACTATCTGATCTTTGACAAACCTGACAAAAACAAGCAATGGGGAAAGGATTCCCTATTTAATAAATGGTGCTGGGAAAACTGGCTAGCCACATGTAGAAAGCTGAAACTGGATCCCTGCCTTACACCTTATACAAAAATTAATTCAAGATGGAATAAAGACTTACATGTTAGACCTAAAACCATAAAAACTCTAGAAGAAAACCTAGGCAATACCATTCAGGACTTAGGCCTGGGCAAGGACTTCATGTCTAAAACACCAAAAGCAATGGCAACAAAAGCCAAAATTGACAAATGGGATCTAATTAAACTAAAGAGCTTCTGCACAGCAAAAGAAACTACCATCAGAGTGAACAGGCAACCTACAGAATGGGAGAAAATTTTTGCAACTTACTCATCTGACAAAGGGCTAATATCCAGAATCTACAATGAACTCAAACAAATTTACAAGAAAAAAACAAACAACCCCATCAAAAAGTGGGCAAAGGATATGAACAGACACTTCTCAAAAGAAGACATTTATGCAACCAAAAGACACATGAAAAAATTCTCATCCTCACTGGCCATCAGAGAAATACAAATCAAATCCACAATGAGATACCATCTCACACCAGTTAGAATGGCCATCATTAAAAAGTCAGGAAACAACAGGTGCTGGAGAGGATGTGGAGAAATAGGAACACTTTTACACTGTTGGTGGGACTGTAAACTAGTTCAACCATTGTGGAAGCCAGTGTGGTGATTCCTCAGGGATCTAGAACTAGAAATACCATTTGACCCAGCCATCCCATTACTGGGTATATACCCAGAGGA
>NW_026652279.1:131418712-131419498 GCF_009828535.3 Hylobates moloch
CCATTTGACCCAGCCATCCCATTACTGGGTATATACCCAAAGGACTAGAAATCATGCTGCTATAAAGACACATGCACACGTATGTTTACTGCAGCACTATTCACAATAGCAAAGACTTGGAACCAACCCAAATCCAACAATGATAGATTGGATTAATGTTGGTGGGACTGTAAACTAGTTCAACCATTGTGGAAGTCAGTGTGGCGATTCCTCAGGGATCTAGAACTAGAAATACCATTTGACCCAGCCATCCCATTACTGGGTATATACCCAAAGGACTATAAATCATGCTGCTATAAAGACACATGCACACGTATGTTTATTGTGGCACTATTCACAATAGCAAAGACTTGGAACCAACCCAAATGTCCAACAACAATAGACTGGATTAAGAAAATGTGGCACATATACACCATGGAATACTATGCAGCCATAAAAAATGATGAGTTCGTGTCCTTTGTAGGGACATGGATGAAACTGGAAAACATCATTCTCAGTAAACTATCGCAAGGACAAAAAACCAAACACCACATGTTCTCACTCATAGGTGGGAATTGAACAATGAGAACTCATGGACACAGGAAGGGGAACATCACACTCTGGGGACTGTTGTGGGGTGGGGGGAGGGGGGAGGGACAGCATTAGGAGATACATCTAATGCTAAATGACGAGTTAATGGGTGCAGGAAATCAACATGGCACATGGATACATATGTAACAAACCTGCACATTGTGCACATGTACCCTAAAACCCTGAAGTATAATAAAAAAAAAAAAAAAAAAAAAA
>NW_026652279.1:131419598-131420729 GCF_009828535.3 Hylobates moloch
AAAAAAAAAAAAAAAAAAAAAAAAAAATTTGCACAGTACCCATGGACCTCACTAAGTCTATTAAGAATATATTTATTTTAAATTATATCTTTTTTTGGCATGTGGATGGTAGAGCTGCACTTTCTTGTTTCTATGAAGTTGAAGATGGCTGTTCCACTTGTTCCGCAAACAGGAGGCTGCTGATCACTGCACGGGCAAGCCCAGCCATCTTCTCTCCATTGACACTCTCTGGTGCCAAGCAGTGTTTCTTAAGGATGCCAGATCAGCCTGAGTCTCTGAATGAGAATGAAATAAAGTGAATGTCCTCTAATCAACTAACCACCCCCACCCCTGGCCATATACATTGAACTGAAATGGATACAAATTGTGAGAAAAAAAAAAAACCTGTGTAGTATGAAGTAATTGATTTTGTTGGAATGTTATCCTTGCAATTTAATCTGAGTTATCTCAATCTATACTGTGCCAAATATTAAAGTACAAGTAGTCACTTTTTCTTTGTAACATTCTGTTTCTTTATCATAACCAAATATTATTTTGAGGAGTAAATGAGGTTAATAGTCCCCAGGAATTTTGAGTGACTATTAGTTTTCAGTCATTCTGCTTCCATCTAATCATGAGTAAACATTATTTTTACCAAGGGAAAAGTAATTGGATCTGCCCACAATCAAGAATATTAGTTTAAAACACCTTTAGGAATGAATTAAGTAAGTTTATGGGTATATTTTGCTTATATGTTTTATTGAAATTATCCTCAAGCTTCCCCATGAATCTAGGTAGCAACTGTGCATATACAAAATGAAATGGTTTACAATGTCACTGTGTTCTATTCATTGTTCCCTAAGCCTGCCTCCAGGAATTAATGTCCTGAATGTTCAAAATATTTGCTTTTACTGTTGATGTTAGTGGGAAAATAAACAATAGAAATGTTAATAAAATTTTTAAAAATGAGAAAGCCTGAATGTGACACAATTTGAAAAACTAAATGCTACTTAGAAAAACTGTCTCTTATTTCTCCACATCCTCTCCAGCACCTGTTGTTTCTGGTGCTGGAGAGGATGTGGAGAAATAGGAAGACTTTTACACTGTTGGTGGGACTGTAAACTAGTTCAACCATTGTGGAAGTCAGTGTGG
>NW_026652279.1:131421129-131436011 GCF_009828535.3 Hylobates moloch
GGAACCGACACACCTGGTGGCAGAATGCAAAACTGAACACAATCCTTTACTGCATACCTTCCACATGACCAATTATAGTGTCAAGGCTCCAGTGCTTTCCTCAGAAATCTTTCACAGTATGTTTTTCATTTTTTTTCACTGTGACTATGTAGTGACTGTGACCCATAGAAAGAAATATAGTTTATGAAATGACCCTGCCACATATTTTTATAAATATGTTTATAGATCTGTAACTGAATTCAAAGTTTTGTGAAACAATCCTACTTTTATTATATGTGATGTTAATATTTTCTATCATATTTCAATAAAAGAATCTCTAAAGGTGGAAAAAAAACCCTAAGAACTTTAGTTACAATTAAATCTTGTTAAAAATGTGTACCACTATTAGCAGATTTTTAAGTAATATATAATTCAATGTCAGCATGAATTTTATTACAATTGAGTTTTATATTTATGTTAGGTGTAATCTAATTTTATAACATAAATAAAATTGTAAACAGCGTGTGCAACAATCACCCACATTACTATGTAACTAAAAATAGCTTGTGAAGTATGCTGTCATGGTATAGAATACATGGTCATAATTAGTCACTATAATACAAGAGTCATAAGGTACAAATAAGTCTGAAATGTATTCTTAAAGCTTTTGATTGACCTACTAATTACCATATATAAATTTAATGTCATCAGTTAAAACATATTCATTTCTGAATTTTTTATTTTCAGTTTCCGGTTCATTGCATGACATAATTTTAGCCAATGATAAACCATTCATCCCTTATAGTAAATAAATTTTTGTTTAGATTGAATTTACTATTGCAGGATGTAAACTGCAAACTCTGTTTCGACTTCATGGCTTATTCAGTAACGTGCTTAAAAAGTTGCAGTGTTACTTCATTTTTTAGATTGCACACACAAATGTTTATTAATAATTTTATTGTTGTAAATCTGAATGTAATTGCTGCTTCACTGTGATGATTCTTGATTTACTGAGAAAAATCAGTTGATTAAAGATTATAGAAAAGTCATTTCAGTAAAAAGCAAGCATTGCAAATATTGTATTATTCTATTTTTTATATACTGTCTAAGAAAGATGAAGATGCTGCCAAAGTGGTAGCAATTATGCAACTGAATCTGTTAAATTTTGCTTAGCAATAAACATTACTCTTTACAAATTCACCTAATAATAGACCAGATGGTTTTTTCTGCCATTTACATAAAAACTGCTTATTTACAAATCCTTGGGAATACTTTTTAATTATTAAACTATTTTTGACAGCTACATGTTTACAGAAAAATTGAGTAGAAAATACGTAGCTCCCATATACCTTCTTAGATTATTCTCTCCTTGTATCCCCTGTTAACGTCTTGCATTAATGTGGCACATGTGTTGATGCAATATTGATACAAAACTATTAACTAAATTAAATAGTTGAGTTTCTTCTTTGTAGCATGATGTACAAGAAGTAACCAACTTTAGGAGAACAGACTTTTAGGGGTTTGAAATAATCCATTACATTCCACAATAAAATCTTGTATGAAGGACCTTATACGGTTTCTCTCAGCTATTTTATTTTTTCTCAGTGCAACTGAATAGTCACTATAACTGAGAGAAGTAAGGCTTACCGCATCAATATAGAGCATCACTTGTGGTACTTGTGAAGTATGATTTCAGAAGCAAACACCCAAGAACATCTTGGAAATATATTTCACACGTGTTGTGATTATGCCAAATTAAGTAATCCAGCTCCTTAGCTGGTAAAGACTCAGGTTTCAGATTCTCAGCAGGGCTCCTACTGGTTGGCTCCTGCTCTCAAACCAGTCTTATAATCATGAGAAACCTGCCCAGTGCCATTTCTGTCTTCCAAGTATTGATCCCCTCTTGATTCTGTCTGCTTTTGCTCACTGCCCAGTGTCTTCAGGTTGTTGTTTTTTAAAATAGTTGTTCGTTGTTTTTTTTTTTTTTTTTCAGGAAGTAAAAGAAAAAAAGGAAGAAATACAATTTACCCCTCCTTACTTGAAGTGAAACCCCATATTGATAATTCTACTAGATACTTCCATTATGACTAGTGGGTAATGTCGTCTCAACCCATGAGGTGACGGTGGTGCTGCTGTTTACTGTGGAGTACAGTGCTGCTTCTGCTTTACACCATATCACCCATTGGAAATTCCTATCACCCTTGCTGATATTTTAAATCATTAAAATGATAAAATTTTGCTGTGCTGAATGCTGTAATTGATGATAATCTGTCTTCACTTATATTAAAATCAATTAAGAGAGAATGCCAAGAAACTTATTTTCCTCTCCAAGTTTGACCATCTTTAAACAAACAATGACCATGTTTGCGTGTATTTACCGGGGGATAAACTCATGAAAGATGAGATTCGTAAAAACTCTGAATTACAGAAACCATGCTAAATTTAATATCACCATTTCCTCCAAAAACATGGGGCTTTATTATTCAGCAAAGCTTTTGTGTCAGCCCTGTTTCCTCAGAACACAATTTCTCCCAGGTACCCATTCTACAAAGGGATTCCAAGAGGACCTGGACATTTCTGAATCTCAACTTCAGACAAAGGTACTGCTGAAGCCAAGGCTGTACAAATACACAATTTAATTTTAGTAATGATCTCAATAACAAAATAGAAATGAAATTTGTTAAAAACACTAGGAGTAAATATACAAATATATTAATAGGCACTCTTCTGAATAATAATAGGAGAAAGATTATACTATTCTTGAAATTTTTATAACTCCAATTTTTCTATAATGGTTACTAATTTTATAATCATGAAATGTTCAAAAAAAGATTTAATATATAGAAGAGAGTGAATAAGACAGATATTATTTAAAATTTATTGGAGATCACACTATGAGTTAGAGCCAATTTAAATGGTTAAAATAGAAAAACACTTTACTAGCCCCATATCAATACCAAAGGACATGCAGAGGAGATAAAAAATCTTAGTTTTTAGTGAGGTGTTTTTAAATTATTTCCTTATGATGTTAGTATGTAGGTATATATATCTATATGTGTGTATGTGCATATGTGTGTATATGTATAAACTCTGTTTATTTTTCTTATATGTACTAAATCTGAGCCTGTCTTCCTCATCTACTTTCTACCTTATATGAAGAATGAAAGTTCTATGAGTTTTTTCTCTAGTACCAAGCTAAAAACGTAGTCTACCACATTTTAAATGGGGCAATCTTTGCTCATAGCACAGCAGGCAGCATGAGCTTCATCGTCACATTGGTTTTCCCCATCCCTCATGCCCCATGGGGACAATGAAAATAATCTGGGTATGTTCTTTGCACACAGTGAGTTTGTCACAGCTGAGGTAACCTCAAATTTAGGAAAGACCAATTTTTTGTAATGTGGTGTGCATAAACCTACCCAATCTTTCCCCTAGACAAAGAGATTATCTTTATTAAACTGGTGAGCAAACAAACCTGCCTTTTGTCCAGAGGGAGGCCCTGTCTCTATCTTCCAAGGCTGTTTGCTACCTAAACATCCTCAAAAGACAGCCCGGTATCAAAACCCACCATGATCTCTGTTCCCAATACATGTAGAACTATGAAAGACCCATGGACAAGTATTTCCTGATACCCTTTTGAGAATCAGGGAAGTAAATCGAGAAATCGTATTTTAGAATTTACCAGTACAAACAGTCTCCTGTGGATGATTTGCTCTTAGTTGGGTAAATGTTCAATATTTTAGATTTTCTGCATGTCAAGCTACTTCTCTGTGCATTGGATTCTCTTTACATAGGGATTGTGAGGGGATTAAATAATATCAATGAGTTAGAGTTCTTCTGATTTCCTTCGCAGTATCACTTTGAAGTTTAATCACCAGTGCCTTGCTATCATCTGGTACAGAAATCTGTGACCAGTAAATTTTTGTCTTATTCTCTTACTTTGAAAAAGGCTTCTACTGGATTGATTGGACCTTTGCCCCCCACAATACTGTGGATAACCCTAGATGTCAAGTTGTTTTCCAAGTTCACCCATGACTCATGCAGTGGTCCAGCAGCTCCATCTGCAACCTTATTTTGTTCCTGCTTTGAAAGTCCCTTTAGCCACCTTACCATCCTAAATATTTGATTACCTCCTGAATTCTCACAAAGACTTCTGGGTCCCTTTCATGAAACTGAAGAATTGGGGCAAGGATTAAGAGTGCTAACTGGGCCTCTTTTACTGCAACACTGAGATACCAGTTTTATTCTGTTGAATGTGCTAATTGTAGCACTGAATCTATGCTGCCCAGTTGTTTCACTGTTGCTCTTCAAATCCACTAAATTTCCAGATGGTAACCATAAGCCTTTCCTTTCATCCCATTCCTTTCTCATATTCTCCCTAGGAGAGAAGAGGTAGATTTTTCCATTTCTCCATTTCTGTACCTAAACATTTTTTACTTTCTATTTTCATCATTTCTAGAAAATGTAGCCTGATTACCTTCTTATTACAGTTGAAACATCTACTGTATTCTGGGGTAGTGGGGAACTTGCTTTTAATCATTAAGACTTGGCTCTTAAATGGGAATTACAGGAAAGGTATAAAATAGGCAAGAATATGTAACATTAATATTCTTAAAATATTATCTCTACTACCCAGTATTTAGTGTTATGATGAAAACCATGCCCCAGATGGCTAAGATTTGAGAGGCAATAATGAATATGTAAATTGGAACAAAAAGACTATTGAGTCTTACACAAAGAGGATTGATTGCAAGAGATAAACAAAATGAAACACCAAAAAGCTACTTTTTTGGACAATGCATATTTTATTAACTCCAAGATCTATGAAATCAGGATAAGAGTTTACCTGAAGGTTAAAATATTTAAGGTAAAGAAAGTGGGAAAAGAATGATTGGTGATCATATGAATATTGAGATAAGAAGTGTATATTTAAATTTGCATAATTTTATGTTTGTTTATAAGGAAGAAGATATAATCAAATGTATGTCCTTTGTAAGTATTTATTACTATATAAAACACACAAATGATATATATGAAATGTTAATCAAAATACTCATTTTTCTTAAGTATTATAACTTACTCATTCAAAAATGATTTATTGAATACTACATGAAATTTAAAGATCCCAAAATAGTAAAAATATAGTTACATCATAAGGAAAGGAAAATTTGGTTAAACTGGAAAAAGATATTAGATTGACTTCAAATTTCAGGCAAATTCCATGACACCTGGCTCTACACAAACCTACTCCCACCTTTCATCTTTTACCACAAGCTAACAGTACAGACTTCCCATAGATTGTAAAGCTCATTCCCTGTAGTCAATGGAGTAATACCATTCTGAGGAGAATGCACCTTTGAATAATAGTACAGTTTCTTTTGAATAGTTACCAAACTAACTTTAGTGGATTTTTTTTTCTCTTAAAAATCTGTTGACACAAAGAAAAGTAATCCTATGCTTGTATTTCAGCTGGTTCTGTGAAGAGAAAAATGATCTTCGTGAAACATTTATTTTCAACTGGAAGCCATAAAGTATCCATTTGTTCTATTGTGCTATAGGACTAATACAACATGAAGTTTCATAACAGATAAAGATAGATGAGTGAAGTTACAAGCCCACTAAACAAGTTATGCTGACAGATTGATACAAAAGCATCATATATTCTGGTTGACAAATGGGTCCTGTAACAGTATTTTTTATAAAGTAGGCTTGATTTCTCATCTACCCATTTTCCAAATGAGATTGTAAAAGGTCATACTCAATCTTCATGGATAACTGGTATGTATAAAGAGTGAACTAGCAGTAAAATTATACGGGAAGTGCTATGTTTATTCTACATATAGTTTTATGTGTATGACATTGATTGTTAGGTAAATGCAAGTTACTCTACAATCTCCCCATCAATCTGTTCCCTTAGAGGAAATAAGGACATATGCAAATGTATTTATATTTACATTTTCTTCAAGAGTGAGAAATTTAGTTTCAGTAAATATGAACTGTCAGTCAACTTTTGGAACAGAAACTGGGTTATGAATAGAAATAGAAGATAAGGCAGAAGGCTAAGCAAGAGAAAAAAATATTTTTCTACTTGAGTTTAGGAAAACACAGCAAAGAATAAGAATTAAGGTCCATGTAGAAAACATATTAATATATTTGTACTATTCAGTAGAAACATATATAAAACATCCAGACCTATTGAATAAATAAGAGGGTTAGAAAATGAGCAATTAGTTTACAATGTATAATGACAGATGTAGTAATAGAACACACTAACTGAGAATATATGGCAGGTATTTAATACTATCTAAGAAATCAAGAAAACCTTCTCAGAGCCGGAGATAAAAGTTAGGTCCAGGGATAGTAATAAATATAGATCAAGGGAACAGTTGCAGGGAAGTGTGAAACATTCTCTATCGTAGCAACAATCTCAAGGATCTAGGTGCGTGTCACCATGATACGATAGTGAAATTTCAAATAATTACATAGGTTGTAGGTTACAATGCAATAGGAAGAAAAATATTAACAGGAAATATGAGAATAAAAATAGGAGGAAACTTGGGAAACTTCTCTTTTGTAGGTATAAAAATGGTTGAATTTGGAACTTTTATATAATTCAACTTAGTAACTATTAAGATGCAAAGCCTTAATAGTTAAAGAAAACTATCTACCAAGTTGAGAAATTTGGACTTTATCCAGGCTCTACCATTTATAAACTAAGCAATCTTTGACATTTACTTCATTTCCACGTGAGTCTGTTTTCTTTTTTCAACATGGTGTTGTCAATGAGGTCTCACAGGGTGATGTCAGTAAGGCCATTGTGTGGGTCTAATAAGCACAAGTACAGTGAAGGATGTCTGGTATACAGTAAATGTTTTAAAAAGATCTCAGTAAAGAAAGCTCATGTGTTTTCATCATAATTACCTAATTTATGTAGAACGATGTTTGGGGTGATAAGGATGCTTGTGGAGTGGGCACTGAGGTCATCAGAGCAAGATAAAATGAGATGGACTTTCACATTACAGGATGTTTCTCAATGGGATGTGAAAAAAATGGGAGAGTGAACAGAGAATCGGCAGAGTTTTGGAGATTGAATGACCCTATTAGGGGTATCACAGTCTAATATGATGAAGACGACATCTTCACAAAGGAAGAGTAACTGGCGGCAGCAATGAGAGATTAGATACATGCATGGTAAATGATCGAATAAGGAAATATAATAAGGATATTAGGCACCAAGTTTCTCACTATTTGAGAAACACGGCTTATAAAGATGAAAAGAGAAAGCTGGAATGAATCCTGTCATTTGTATTAGGTTGTAGTTATCATGGTGACTTCATGATTTTCAATATTTAGATATATACAGGTAAATACAAATGTAAATGAGTGGGCATGTGTGTGTACATTCTCATGTTCTTTCCATGTAGAGAGTCTGGGAGCAGCAACAACCCAATAACAATGAGCATGCAGAGCGACCAAATCATGGATTTTAAGTCCAATGACCAACTAGAAAAATTAGGGTTCCTTCAAGAAATTGCTGATTCCAGGACTGGGACAGGAAAGTATCATATGAGCCTGGAACATATTCTTGAGGAGAATTTAATGAAGTGATCCAAGAATGATAAACAATAGATGTATGAATTTAAAAAATGTGATACACACACACACAGTGGAATACTAATCAGCCATAAAAAAGGATGAAGTTGTGTCATTTGCGACAACATGGATGAACTTAGGAGACATTGTGTTAACTGAAATAAACCAAAGAAGGACAAGTACTGCATGATCTCACTCATATGTGGAATCCGAAATAGTTTTTCTCATAGAAGTAGAGAGTAGAATAGTGGTTACCAGAGGCTCAGGACAGTAGGCAAAAGGGGAATGAGAAGAGGTTGATCAATGGATACAAAGTTAGATCTGAAGAATAGGTACTGGTGTTCTATTGCACACTAGGGCAACTATAGTTAACAATAATGTAATGTATATATCAAAATAGCTAGAAGAGAAGGTTCTGGATGTTTTTACCACAAAGTGTTATAAGTATTATAAATAAGTGTTCGAGCAGATGAATATGCCAAATATACTGATTTGATTATTACACAGTATATGCATGTATTGATATATCACATGATACCCCACAGACATGTCAAAGTTGTCACAGAAGGCAGCATAAAGGGAATCTTATTAGCAAAATATGAACAATATTATATAAATGGAAATAATTATTGTAATGGTTTATACCCCATGGAATAAAATACCAAAATATAAATACAAAATAATATATTCAAATAAATGAACACATTGAAATTTTAACCAGAAATAAGATATTATCATCAAAATTTCTCCCACAAGCTGTTGACAATATGCCTGGGAATTACAAAAGGCAAAAGGTATTCACTCATAGAGGTAAAGCCTGGAAGACACCACCTAATCAAATGATCAAAGTAAGCATCATTATTTATAAGGCAAATTTGTATCATGTCTCACTCAATGAGAACATGGCACTAGTTTTGTGACATTCTGCCCAATGATACAACACATAAATCTATTATAAGGAAACATCAGACAAATTCAAACTGAGGGAACTTCTACAAAATAAACTGGCCTGCATTCTTTAAAAAATGTCAACGTTATAGAAGTCAGAGGAAGACTTGAGGAACCCTTTGCATATCAAAAGAAACTAAAAGAATATGACAATGAAATACAACACATAATTTCGAACTGAATATTTTTAGAGAGGTTATGTAGAAAAACATGCTTGTTTGTAGAAAATACCTATTAATGGGCCGGGTGCGGTAGCTCACGCCTGTAATCCCAGCACTTTGGGAGGCCGAGTCTGGCGGATCACAAGGTCAGGAGATCAAGACCATCCTGGCTAACACAGTGAAACCCCGTCTCTACTAAAAAAAAAAAAAAATACAAAAAAAATAGCCAGACATGGTGGCGGGCGCCTGTAGTCCCAGCTACTAGGGAGGCTGAGGCAGGAGAATGGAGTGAACCCAGGAGGCGGAGCTTGCAGTGAGCTGAGATCGCACCACTGCACTCCAGTCTGGGCGACAGAGCGAGACTCTGTCTCAAAAACAAAACAAAAAACAAAACAAAACAACAAAAGAAACCACCTATTAATGTTCCCCAGGGTGATGGTGATGGGTCAACAGGTATGAAAATTATTTATGTGGCTCAAGAAGAGAACAATATTTTTGTATCATACTTGCAACTTTTCAATAAGCATGAAATTGGTTCTAAGTTTTAAAAACATATATTAAAATTTAGTTAGAATGAGGGATATCAGGAGTCAATAAGGGTTGTAAGCAAGGCCATGGCATGATCAGTTTTGCTATTTAAAGCAAAAAATGTTCTTTCTACACTGTAATTCATAGAATAAAGGAGATATGAGTCAAGGCAGAGAGATATGGCAGGACTTTGTTCTTCAACCTATATTTGAGATGACGGCCATCAAATAAAAGCAAAGAACACAAAAATATATAGTTGGTATTGTATTAAAAAATACATAAGGCATAATAAAGAAAACTTGGTGAGGGGTATCAGGGAGAAAAAGCAATCAAGAATTATCTCTGAAGTCCTTCCTGGGAAACTGCCTTGAAGGAAGTGCCATTTGTTGATATAAGTAACACTGGAGAATACGCAATTAAGTGGATTTGAAATATGAGATAAAACTTCAGATGGGACATAGATACGTGGTTTGCATTTCACATCTACAATTTCCCTACCATAGCAGTTGATCTCCTACTAAAGTAGATTCACATTTTGCATATGAAAATGTCAAAATTCATATCTTGCCATCGATTTCTAGGTCAGGAACACTCTAGAATCTACTTTGCGCATGACATCTTAATGTGTGGAACAAATGAAGGTTCCACAGTCATTAGAAGAGAGAAAACTGGTTGAAGAATTAAGGCATCAAGGAACGTAATAGTTTTGGCTACATCAAATTCAAACATATATTGGTTAAGTAAACATCATAGTGAAAATGCTGATTTCTTTCAGCAAAACAAAATTATCCACTACATTTAATTGACATTGTAAATATAAATGCTATATCCTGGCCTACAGAGGACAGAAAGAAAAATGTTATAAACTTAAAGTGGTTATATTCAAGGTATAAATTTATTGGTAATTTTAAATGACATTGAGGTGAAAGTAATATTAGAAATAACTGGAGATCTATTAATTGGTATGTCTACCAAAACACTCACTTGATCACAGTGACTAGAACACAAGAGCAAGGTCATATTTCACGAGCAAAATCTTGCCTTATGAAATTTACATTAAATAAAATTAAATACTATTTAAAAAAATTAAACTAACATTTGGCTCTCTATTATTGGTGTACAGGAATGCTTGTGATTTTTGCACATTGATTTTGTATCCTGAGACTTTGTTGAAGTTGCTTATCAGTTTAAGGAGATTTTGGGCTGAGACGATGGGGTTTTCTAAATTTACAATCATGTCATCTACAAACAGAGACAATTTGACTTCCTCTCTTCCTGTTTGAATACGCTTTATTTCTTTCTCTTGCCTGATTGCCCTGGCCAGAACTTACAATACTATGTTGAATAGGAGTGGTGAGAGAGGGCATCCTTGTCTTGTGCTGGTTTTCAAAGGCAATGCTTCCAGCTCTTGCCCATTCAGTATGATATTGGCTGTGGGTTTGTCATAAATAGCTCTTATTATTTTGAAATATGTTCCATCAGTACCTAATTTATTTAGAGTTTTTAGCATGAAGGGGTGTTGAATTTTATTGAAGGCCTTTTCTGCATCAGTTGAGATAATCATGTTGTTTTTGTCATTGGTTCTGTTTATGTGATGGATTACATTTATCGATTTGTGTATTTTGAATCATCCCAGGGATGCAGCCAACTTGATCATGGTGCATAAGCTTTTTGATGTGCTGCTGGATTTGGTTTGCCAATATTTTATTGAGGATTTTCACATTGATGTTCATTAGTGATATTGGCCTGAGATTTTCTTTTTTTGTTGTGTTTCTGCCAGGTTTTGGCATCAGGATGATGCTGGCTTCATAAAACGAGTTAGGGAGGAGTCCCTCTTTTTCTATTGTTTGCAATAGTTTCAGAAGGAATGGTACCAGATCCTCTTTGTAACTCTGGTAGAACTCGGCCATCACTGGTGATTAGAGAATGCAAATCAAAACCACAATGAGATACTATCTCACATCAATTAGAATGGCGATCATTAAAAAGTTAGGAAACAACAGATGTTAGAGAGGATATGGAGAAATAGAAATGCTTTTACACTGTTGGTGGGAGTGTAAATTAGTTCAACCATTCCAGAAGACAATGTGGGGATTCCTCAAGGATCTAGAATCAGACATGCCCTTTGATCCAGCAATCCTATTACTGGGTATATACCCAAAGGATTGTAAATCATTCTACTATAAAGACACATGCACACGTAAGTTTATTGCAGCACTATTCACAATAGCAAAGACTTGGAACCAACCCAAATGTCCATTAACAATAGACTGGATAAAGAAAATGTGGTACATAAACATCATGGAATACTATGAAGCCATAAAAAAGGATGAGTTCAAGTCCTTTGCAGGGACATGGATGAAGCTGGAAACCATCGTCCTTAGCAAACTAACACAAGAACAGAAAACCAAACACCGCATGTTTCCACTCATAAGTGGGAGTTGAACAATGAGAACACATGGACACAGGGAGGGGAACATCACACACCGGGGCCTGTCAGTGGGTTGGAGGGTAGGGGATGGATAGCATTAGGAGAAATACCTAATGTAGACGACGGGTTGATGGATGCAGCACACCACCTTGGCATGTGTATACCTATGTAACAATTCTGCACGTTCTGCACATGTATCTCAGAACTTAAAGTATAAGAAGAAGAAGAAGAAAAGAAAGTTAATTTCCATCACCAGGTAATAGGACTATATATTGTAAACTACCATTTATAACCTTAAATGTCAATATCATTCTAAAATTTAAAAATAAGATAAAAAGAACTTTATTGGGTTATTTTTACAACCAACTTTTGCACTTAAGGATGACAATTCAAAAAAAATTAAATCATTGCTAATTGTTATCAGTCATACTATTCAAGTTGAGGAATGTGATTATATTTCATGTTTGACAAATTTCATTGGAAGGAAGATGTGCAGAAAGATGAAAGTTTGGAAACTACATAATAGAGAAACCTGACACATGTCAAAATGAAAAGGTGATTCTGCTTTTTCCAAATATCGTGTGGGCTACTGCTTCTTAAAAACAGCTTAATTATGAAACTGAGAGGGATAATTAGGAGTTATTAGGAGAAAAAGGTAAAGAACTTTTTAAGAAACTAAATTTTTAGTGAAGTTGTGTATATCCCAGCAACTGGTTCATACACAACTTCGAAGCCTCCACTCAGGCTTCACTGGAGAAGTTTCTATACAAAGGACTAACTTGAACTAAAAGTCCTTAAGGACTTCTATAGTTGTACACATTAAATTTCTCTATGGGGAAGTATGGCTGTAGTTCTAATAAGGAGAGAAATTGAAATACAGAAAAGTTAAATGATTGACAAAGTATCATAATGCTGATGAGTGAATTGAACCTTGAGCCCTTGTCTTAACGAAGGTTGGGTCTATATTTTAACTCTGCAAAGATTCTTAATTATTAATATCAAACATTAACTCTGCTGAATATCATCAGCATCTAAACCTTAGGAAACTCTTAATTCCATAGCTTCTTTGAATTAATATTTTTAAAGAGTGTTAGGCATGTCACTGCTTGCCATGAAAACAACTCTTTCTCAACTCAATGGCTTCATGTATATCTTATGCATTTGATCATTGTTTTATAAGTCTTAACTCTGATTTTTTACGTCTCTGTCCTGCCTTTTTTTTTTTTTTTGTACTATGCTTTCCCATTTGCTATGACCGTCTCACATTTTATTTCACTTGGAAAACTGTCTCTAGTAGTACTTGTGTACTTTTTCTATTCATTAATGTATAATTACATTCATCTTACTTTAAATAATTTTTAAAAGCAACCTAAATATCCAATAATATAGGAAGAGGTATTTCAAGCTAAATGAATGATATGCATTTATCAAAACAATAATACTTAATTAGTAAAGTAATGCATAATGGAAGTAAAATATATTAATAAATATTTATGTTTGAGCTATGATTACACTAAGTAAATTAAAATAGTAGATTGATTTTTGTCAACTCCTCGTCATCCCCATATCCATTTTCTCCTAAAGGAAAGCCTAAACTCGGGCTGGGAATGGTGGTTCATGCGTGTAATCCGAGCACTTTGGGAGGCCAAGGTGGGAAAATCATGAGGTCAGGAGTTCAAGACCAGCCTGCCCAACATGGTGAAACCCCACCTCTACTAAAAATACAAAAATTAGCTGGGCATGGTGGTGCATGCCTGTAATCCAAGCTACTTAGGAGATTGAGGCAAGAGAATCACTTGAATCCAGGAGGTGGAGTTTGCAGTGAGCTGAGATCGCACCACTGCACTCCAGTCTTGGCAACGGCACAAGACTCCGGCTCAAAAAAAAAAAAAAAAAAAAAAAAGAAGAAGAAAAAAAGAAAAGCCTAAACTCCTTTCCCAGAAGAGTAGGAAAAGCCATTGTACTCTTGGCAGTTATAAACAGTCAACTGAGATCATTGGCAGTTGTTTCTTCTGGCTCCCGAAGTCCTTTGGTGTATTATATGCTGCACAGATACAGGTAACTGGGATCACCTGTGGTAGCTTCCAGGTTGAGTTGCTAGATTTCACAAATAAAAATACAAGATGCACTGTAACAATTAGTAAGCCTTCCAATCTGGGTACGTGAAATGTCTTTTCATTTGTTTGTATATTCTTTAATTTCTTTCATTTATGTATGTTTCAGTGTATGTCTATTGCATCTTAGTTAAATTTATACCTAAATAATTGTGTCATTTTTCATGTCATTGTCAATGGGCATACTTTCCTAATTTCCTTAGCAATCTACATATTTAATATAATCACTATCAAACTTTCAATGGCTTTTTTTTACACAAATAGAAAAAATTACTAAATTCATATGGAATCACAAAAGATGTTGATATGGTTTGGCTGTGTCCCCATCCAAATCTCGAAATGAAGCCTTCATAATTCCCACATGTTGTGGGAGGGCCCTGGTGGAAGGTAATTGAATCATGAGAGCATGCCTTTCCCATGCTGTTCTCATGATAGTGAATAAGTCTCACGAGATGTGATGGTTTTACAAAGGAGAGTTCCCCTGAACATGCTCTCTCTCTTGCCTGCCACCATGCAAGACATAACTTTGCTCCTCCTTTGCCTTCTGCCATGATTGTGGGGCCTCTACAGCCACATGGAATTGTGAATCCACTTATCCTCTTTTTCTTTATTACCCAATCTTGGGTGTGTCTTTATTAACAGCATGAGAACAGACTAATATAGTAAATCGTTACTGGTAGAGTAGGGTGCTGCTGTAAAGATACCTGAAAACGTTGAAGTGACTTTAGAACTGTGTAACAGGCAAAGACTGAAACCATTTGGAGGGCTCAGAAGAAGACAAGAAAATGTGGGAAAATTTGGAACTTCCCAGGGACTTGGAGGGCTCAGAAGATAGGAGGATGTGGGAAAGTTTGGAACTTCCTTGAATAGCTTTGACCAAAATGTTGATAGTGATATGGACAATAAGGTCGAGGCTCAGGTGGTGTCAGAGATGAGGAACATGTTGGGAACTGGAGTAAGGGTCACTCTTGCTATACAAAGAGACTGGTGGCACTTCATCCCTGCCCTAAAGATCCATGAAACATCAAACTTGAAAGAGATGATTTAGCATATCTGGTAGAAGAAATTTCTAAGCGGCAAAGTGTTCAAGAGGAAGCAGAGCATACAAGTTTGGAAAATTCGCAGTCC